>NW_028168364.1:0-14582 GCF_964237585.1 Gallinula chloropus
ATCCCGGGCACCGACACCGGGGACCCCCCATCCCCCTCAATCCCGGGCACCGACACCGGGGACCCCCCCCATCCCCCTCAATCCCGGGCACCGACACCGGGGACCCCCCCATCCCCCTCAATCCCGGGCACCGACACCGGGGACCCCCCCATCCCCCTCAATCCCGGGCACCGACACCGGGAGGGGGGGGGGGACGGGACACCAGGGACCCCCCCCATCCCCCTCAATCCCGGGCACCGACACCGGGAGGGGCAGGAGGGAGGGGGATGGGAGACCCGCAGCCCCCCCCCCCCCCCCCTCCCCGCTCACCCACCGGGTGCCCTCGGCGTTGGACTCCAGGCGGAACCAGTCGTTATCGGCGCGTTTGTTGTTCTCCACGTACTGCCGGGAGGGAGAGGGGGAAGGGGGGGGGGGAACGGACCCACCGGGGGGGGGGGGGGGGGGGAGTTACCGGGGGGGGGTTACCGGGGGGGGGGGACACGACCCACCGCGGGGGGGGGGAGTTACCGGGGGGGGCTACCGGGGGGGGGACGACGGAGCCACCGGGGGGGGGGGAGGGGACGGACCCACCGGGGGGGGGAGCTACCGGGGGGGGGTTACCGGGGGGGGGGACGGACCCACCGGGGGGGGGAGTTACCGGGGGGGGTTACCGGGGGGGGGGGGGGACACGACCCACCGCGGGGGGGGGGGAGTTACCGGGGGGGGCTACCGGGGGGGGAACGACGGAGCCACCGGGGGGGGGAGCTACCGGGGGGGGGTTACCGGGGGTGGGGGGACGGACCCACCGGGGGGGGGGAGTTACCGGGGGGGGGGTTACCGGGGGGGGGTGTTACCGGGGGGGTACGGACCCACCGGGGGGGGGGAGTTACCGGGGGGGGGAGGTTACCGGGCCGGGGGGGGGGGCGGACCCACCGGGGTGGGGGGGGGGTCGGTTACCGGGCCGGGGGGGGGTTACCGGGGGTCCCGAACCCGGCGGTCTCCGGGCCCGGCGCACCTGTATGAGGGCGCGGTACTCCTCCTTCAGCCGCGGCGCCCAGCCCTCCCGATCCCGCGGCCCCGCCGCCGTCCGCAGCAGCGGCAGCTCCGCCACCACCCGCCGCGTCGCCTCGTCCGCCATGGCCCCGCCGGCCGGAACAGGCCCATCTTGGCACCGGGCGGAAGTGACGGTAGCGGAAGGGTTCCGCCCCCGCCATCTTGCTTGTGGGCGTGGAGGGAGGGGAAGGGGTGGGGGCGCCGCCATCTTTACTAAGGGCGCGACGCCGCCCCGACCCCCGGTGCCTCCATCCTTAGTGCTGGCAGGACTGAGCTTGTCGGGTCTCAGCAGGACTGAGCTTGTCGGGTCTCAGCAGGACTGAGCTTGTCGGGTCTCAGCGGGACTGAGTTTGTCGGGTCTCAGTGCACTGAGTTTGTCCGGTCTCAGCTGGACTGAGTTTGTCCGGTCTCAGCTGGACTGAGTTTGTCTGATCTCAGCGCACTGAGTTTGTCGGGTCTCAGCGGGACTGAGTTTGTTGGGTCTCAGTGCACTGAGTTTGTCCGGTCTCAGCACACTGAGTTTGTCCGGTCTCAGCTGGACTGAGTTTGTTGGGTCTCAGTGTACTGAGCTTGTCGGGTCTCAGCTGGACTGAGTTTGTCGGGTCTCAGCAGGACTGAGTTTGTCGGGTCTCAGTGCACTGAGTTTGTCGGGTCTCAGCGGGACTGAGTTTGTCGGGTCTCAGCAGGACTGAGTTTGTCGGGTCTCAGCGCACTGAGTTTGTCGGGTCTCAGCAGGACTGAGTTTGTCGGGTCTCAGCTGGACTGAGTTTGTCCGGTCTCAGCGGGACTGAGTTTGTCGGGTCTCAGCGGGACTGAGTTTGTCGGGTCTCAGCTGGACTGAGTTTGTCGGGTCTCAGCGGGACTGAGTTTGTCGGATCTCAGCAGGACTGAGTTTGTCGGGTCTCAGCGCACTGAGTTTGTCCAGTCTCAGCAGGACTGAGTTTGTCGGGTCTGAGCGGGACTGAGTTTGTCGGGTCTCAGTGCACTGAGTTTGTTGGGTCTCGGCGCACTGAGTTTGTCGGGTCTCGGCGCACTGAGTTTGTCCGGTCTCAGCAGGACTGAGCTTGTTGGGTCTCAGCGGGACTGAGTTTGTCGGGTCTCGGCGCACTGAGTTTGTCGGGTCTCAGCTGGACTGAGTTTGTCCGGTCTCAGCGCACTGAGTTTGTCGGGTCTCAGCGGGACTGACTTTGTCGGGTCACAGCTGGACTGAGTTTGTCCGTTCTCAGTGCACTGAGTTTGTCCGGTCTCAGCAGGACTGAGTTTGTCGGGTCTCAGTGCACTGAGTTTGTTGGGTCACAGCTGGACTGAGTTTGTCCGTTCTCAGCCACTCTCACCCTTCACCCCCCCACCCCCAACCCCTCACCCCCAACCCCAGGGACACAGTGGCGGCTCCAAAGTCTTTATTGTCAGGGAGGGCCCGCGGTGGGGGGTGGGGGGGCGCAGAGGGGGGTCTCAGGCCTGCGTCTCCTCCTTGCCCAACTTCAGCAGGGAGGAGAAGAAGTCCAAGAAGTTGCTCTTCAGCTCCTGGGCCAGCGGCGTCAGCTGCTTGTTGGCCCGATCCAGATACACCCTGGGTGGGAGGAGGAGGAGAGGCAGGGGGTGATGTTGGGGCACAAGGGGTGGCTATAGGGTACCCCAAACCCACCTCCCCTTCCTCCTCCTCCTCCTCCTCGTCCTCCCCAGGCCCCGTACTCGGCCTGGCTGCGCAGCTCCTCGGCTTTGAGCTTCTGGGGCAGGTCCTTGGTCATGAAGTCGGAGAGGGACTGGAAGTGGCGGCTGAAGAAATCCTCGGGGGGCAGCGGGGCGACCCCCTCGCCGGGCACATCGCGCTTCACCAGGGCGCCCTGGAGGCGGCTGGCGCAGAGCAGCAGCAGCAGGGAGCCCACCAGCACCTTCATCCCTGAGGGACACAACGATGGGGGGCTGTGGGGTCAGGTCAGTGGGGGCAACCCAACCCCACAGCCCTGCTGGACACCCCCCACTCCTTGTCCAACCCCCCCATCGCCAATCCCCTCCTGCCCCACAGCCTGCTCCCACCCCATCCCCCCATCCCCACCCCACAGCTCCATCCCCACCCCACACAGCTCCATCCCCACCCCACACAGCTCCATCCCCACCCCACAGCTCCATCCCCATCCCCCACAGCTCCATCCCCACCCCACACAGCTCCATCCCCACCCCACAGCTCCATCCCCATCCCCCACAGCTCCATCCCCACCCCACATCTCCATCCCTACCCCACACAGCTCCGTCCCCACCCCACACGGCTCCATCCCCACCCCACAGCTCCATCCCCATCCCACACGGCTCCATCCCCACCCCACATCTCCAATCCCCACCCCACAGCTCCATCCCCACCCCACATCTCCATCCCCACCCCACACAGCTCCATCCCCACACAGCTCCATCCCCACCCCACAGCTCCATCCCCACCCCACCCGGCTCCATCCCCACCCCACATCTCCATCCCCACCCCACAGCTCCATCCTCACCCCACGGCTCCATCCCCACCCCACACAGCTCCATCCCCACCCCTCAGCTCCATCCCCACCCCCACACAGCTCCATCCCCACCCCACAGCTCCATCCCCACCCCACACGGCTCCATCCCCACCCCACATCTCCATCCCCACCCCACAGCTCCATCCGCACCCCACAGCTCCATGCCCACCCCACATCTCCATGCCCACCCCACATCTCCATCCCCACCCCACAGCTCCATCCCCACCCCACACATCTCCATCCGCACCCCACATCTCCATCCCCACCCCACACAGCTCCATCCCCACCCCACAGCTCCATCCCCACCCCACAGCTCCAATCCCCACCCCACAGCTCCATCCCCACCCCACATCTCCATCCCCACCCCACACGGCTCCATCCCCACCCCACAGCTCCATCCCCACCCCACACATCTCCATCCGCACCCCACATCTCCATGCCCACCCCACATCTCCATCCCCACCCCACAGCTCCATCCCCACACGGCTCCATCCCCACCCCACATCTCCATCCCCACCCCACATCTCCATCCCCACCCCACAGCTCCATCCCTACCCCACACATCTCCATCCCCACCCCACATCTCCATCCCCACCCCACATCTCCATCCCCACCCCACATAGCTCCATCCCCACCCCACATCTCCATCCCCACCCCACACATCTCCAATCCCCACCCCACAGCTCCATCCCCACCCCACACGGCTCCATCCCCACCCCACAGCTCCATCCCCACCCCACATCTCCATCCCCACCCCACACGGCTCCATCCCCACCCCACAGCTCCATCCCCACCCCACACGGCTCCATCCCACCCCACAGCTCCAATCCCCACCCCACAGCTCCATCCCCACCCCACATCTCCATCCCCACCCCACACGGCTCCATCCCCACCCCACAGCTCCATCCCCACCCCACACGGCTCCATCCCCACCCCACACAGCTCCATCCCCACCCCACACAGCTCCATCCCCACCCCACACATCTCCATCCCCACCCCACAGCTCCATCCCCACCCCACAGCTCCATCCCCCTCCTGCCCCCACCATCCCCTCCCTGCCCCCCTGCGCCCCGTCCCGCCGCTCACCTGGGGCAGTTCTTTGGGGACGTGGGGTTCTGGGTGTCCCCTCGGGGGGGTGTTTATATCCCCCAGCCCAGCTCCCGCCCCCCTGGGGCCCGAGGGGGCCGCCCCAGCCCCCGCCCCAGCCTGGGTAAACACGGGGGGGTTAAGGGTCGCTGCAGGGGGGGGACGGCCCCTCCTCGGCCCCACAGCCCTGGGGCCCCAAACCCCAGGCAGGATGTGGGGAGGGGGTGACAGGAGTTGAGGGGGGGGGTCCCTGGGGGGGCTGGGCTTGGCCCCCATGGCACGCTGCAGCCCCATGGTGTGGCACAGTCCCAGCAGCATGGGACCCCCCCGAGCCACCCCAGGGACCCCCCCCACCCCTCCCATGAGCATTCTGGGTGCCCAATGACCTCCCCACACGGGGGTCCCGGCTTGAGTGGGGTGACCCTGGGGGGGCGGGGGGGGCTGCACACCCCAGCCCACCCCAGCCCCCACCAGCACCCAGGGGGGGGCAAAGGTCATCGCCCGGCTGGTCGCTGACCCTCGGCCGCCAACGCGACGCCCGTGACTCAGCGCCGGGCGGCCGGGGGGCATCGCCCTGGGGTCCCGCTGATGGGTGGGGACGGACGGGCCCCCGGGGACACCCTGCTGAGGGGCCGGGCTGGGGGCCAGCTGGGGTGCTGTTTGGGGACACGCGGCCAAAGGGCACCTGGGTGGCACTGAGGACAAACCCCTGGGTGGCTTGGGGGGGGATGGTGGGGCCATTGGGGGGCCCTTCCCATCCCGGCCCTTTCCAGGAAAGGCGGCGGGGGGGGGGGGGGATGGGATGGGGTGGGATGGGATGGGATGGGACAGGACGCAGTGTCCAGGGACATGGGGCAGGGGCAAGGGGGGGGATGGGATGGGATGGGATGGGATGGGATGGGATGGGATGGGATGGGATGGGATGGGATGGGATGGGACACAGTGTCCAGGGACGTGGGGCAGGGGGCAAGGGGGGGACACGGGGAGGGGGCTGTGGGACTGGGGATGGGATGGGATGGGATGGGATGGGATGGGATGGGATGGGATGGGATGGGATGGGACAGGACGCAGTGTCCAGGGACATGGGGCAGGGGGCAAGGCGGGGGCACGGGGAGGGGGCTGTGGGACTGGGGATGGGATGGGATGGGATGGGATGGGATGGGATGGGATGGGACACAGTGTCCAGGGACATGGGGCAGGGGGCAAGGGGGGGACACGGGGAGGGGGCTGTGGGACTGGGGATGGGATGGGATGGGATGGGATGGGATGGGATGGGATGGGATGGGATGGGACAGGACGCAGTGTCCAGGGACATGGGGCAGGGGGCAAGGAGGGGGGACACGGGGAGGGGGCTGTGGGACTGGGGATGGGATGGGATGGGACAGGACCCAGTGTCCAGGGACATGGGGCAGGGGGCAAGGAGGGGACACACGGGGAGGGGGCTGTGGGACTGGGGACGTGGAGCAAGGCGGGGACCTGGGGCAAGGGGCAAGGCGGGGGGGGGACACGTGGAGGGGGCAAGGAGGGGACATGGGACAAAGAGGGGACACGGGGAGGGGGCAAGGAAGGGGCTGTGGGACCGGGGACACGGGGCAAGGGGGGGGCGTGGGGAGGGGGCGTGGGGGGACATGGAGCAAGGGGGTGCCACGGGGCAAAGGGGGGGCGTGGGGAGGGGGAGTGGGGGGCCACGGGGAGGGGGCAAGGAGGGGCCTGGGGACATGGGGCGGGGCACAGGGAGGGGGGTGTGGGGAGGGGGCGTGAGGGGCCACGGGGCAAGGGGGGGGCGTGGGGAGGGGGCGTGGGGAGGGGGCGTGGGGGGGCCACGGGCAGGGGGCGTGGGGGGGCCTGTGGACATGGGGCGGGGCAGAGGGAGGGGGCGTGTGTGACACACGGGGGGCTCAGGGCCGTGGGGAGGGGACACGGGGGCACAGGGATGGGGACAGAGCGGGGGGGGTGGGTGGGTGGGGGGGACAAGGGGACCCCGGGGACCCCGGGTCCGGTGGCGCCTGGTGGGCGGGGTCCTGCCTGGCCCCGCCCCCGCGCCTCAGCCAATGGGAGCCGCCCCCGCGCCTCAGCCAGTGGGAGCCGCCCCCGCGCCTCAGCCAATGGGAGCCGCGGGGTGTGTGTGTGGGGGGGGTGAGGGGGCGCTGCCCACACCCATCATGGCGGCGGCGGCTTCAGCCGGGCAAGGTCTAACGGAGCCGCTTCCGGTAGCGGCGCTGCCCGCGGCCGCCATGGCGGCGCCCGGCGGGGACGGGGGGGGTGGGCGGCCCTAGGGCCGGGCCGGGCCATGGGCAACGCCTGGGGCCCCGCCGGGCCCCGGGCCCCGCGCCGGGGGGAGCCGCTCGGTAACCCCGGCAGCTTCGACGAGCTGCACCGGCAGTGCAAAGGTGCGGGGGGGGCAGCGGGGCCTGGGCCGGGGGGCCTGGGCCGGGGCGGGGGCAGGGGGGCCTGGGCCGGGGGGGTTCATACTGGGGGGTTGGGGGGGGGCGGCCTGTGGGGGGCCCTGGGAGAGGCCGGGGGGGGGGCAGCGGGGCCTGGGCCGGGGGGCCTGGGCCGGGGGGGGGGGGGGGCAGCGGGGCCTGGGCCGGGGGGGGTCATACTGGGGGGTCGGGGGGGGGGCGGCCTGTGGGGGCCCTGGGACAGGCCCGGGGGGCTGGGCCAGGGGCGGGGGCAGTGGGGCCTGGGCCGGGGGGGGTCATACTGGGGGGTCGGGTCGGGGGGGGGCGGCCTGTGGGGGCCCTGGGACAGGCCCGGGGGACTGGGCCGGGGGGCTGGGGGGGGTCATACCGGGGGTCGGGGGGGGCGGCCTGTGGGGGGCCCTGGGAGAGGCCCGGGGGGCTGGGCCAGGGGCAGGGGGGCCTGGGCCGGGGGGCTGGGGGGGGTCATACCGGGGGTCGGGGGGGGGGGGCGGCCTGTGGGGGGCCCTGGGAGAGGCCGGGGGGGGGGGCAGCGGGGCCTGGGCCGGGGGGGTCATACCGGGGGGTCGGGGGGGGGGGGGGCGGCCTGTGGGGGGCCCTGGGAGAGGCCCGGGGGGCTGGGCCAGGGGCGGGGTCAGGGGGTGTCGGTGGGGTTTGGGGGGGGGGTCATAGGGTCGGGGGGGGGTCACCGGGGTCGGGGGGGTGGTGAGTGGGGTCGTGGGGGGGAAGTGGTGGAGGAGGGGGGGGGAGTGGTGTCTGGGGGGAGCAGAGGGGTTGAGGGGGGTAAGTGGGGTTGGGGGGTGGGGGGTGGTGTCTGGGGGGGTCGCAGGGGTCGGAGAGGGGGGTAGTGGTGTTAGGGGGGATAGCAGGGGTGGGATGGGGGGGTAGTGGTGTCAGGGGGGGTACAGCAGGGTCGGATGGGGGGGTAGTGGTGTTAGAGGGGGGTACAGCAGGGCTGGGGGTGGGGGTAACGGTGTCAGGGGGGGGCACAGCAGGGCTGGGGGGCATCAGTGTCCCCTCTGACCCCCCCTTTTCCCTCCCCCAGATGTTTTCCCACAGCAGATGGAGGGGGTGAAGCTCATCGTCACCAAGACCCTGAGCAGCCACTTCCAGGTCAGGACCCCAAAGCGGGGCTGGGGGGGGTGTGAGGGTGTCTGAGGGTGTAGGGGGGGGCACTGCCACCCCCAGCCCACCCCCCTGACCCCCCCCTCTCCCTCCCACCCTGTCCCCACAGGTGACACACACTGTTCACATGAGCAGCCTCGGCCCCTCCAGCTACCACTTCAACGCCACCTTCGTGGGGGACCGGCAGCTTGGGCCCACTGAGGTGAGACCCCCCCCCAAAAAAAACCCCTCCCCACACCAGGGGGGCACCCCTGGGGACAGGGAGAAGGTGTCACTGAGGCAGCAGGACGGGTGCAGGTGACCCAAGGAGGCAACTTGGGGGTCGCAGCCCATGGGTGAAGCTGGGGATGGGGGGGGTTGGGGTGTCCTTGGTGTGCCCCCCACCCCTCTAGCTGACCCCCACCCCTCTAGCTGACCCCCCCACGGTGTCCCCAGGCCTTCCCCACGCTGGTTGGGGACATGGACAACAGTGGCAGCCTCAATGCCCAAGCCACCAGCCTGCTGAGCGAGCGCGTCCGCACCAAAACCGTCTTCCAGGTGGGCTGGGGGTGGGGGGGGGCAGAGAAACCCCCTGGGGGGAGGGCTTGATCAGGGGGGTGTGGGGGCTGGTTTTGGGTGATGGTAGGACCTTGGGTGGTGTTTATCCCCCCTCCCTCAGACCCACCAGGCCAAGTTTGTGACGTGGCAGTTCGATGGGGAGTACCGGGGGGACGACTGTACCGCTACCCTCACGCTGGGCAACCCCGACCTCCTCAGCGAGTCTGGTGAGCCAAGGGAGGGGGGTTTGTCTGGGTGTGGGTGTCCCCCACCCTCTTTAAAGCCAGCTGGGTGCCCTGGCTGGGTGCTGAGCCCTCTGGCTGTCCCCACAGTGATCCTGGTGGCCCATTTCCTGCAGAGCATCACCTCCCGCCTGGTGCTGGGGGGGGAGATGGTGTATCACCGGCGCCCGGGTGAGGAGGGGGCCATCCTCACCCTGGCAGGCAAGTACACAGGTAGGGGGGCACCCTGGGGCTTGGGGGATGGGGAGGGGACACGTGTGGCACCCCTTTCCCCTCCTGGCTCTCTCCCCTTGTTCCTCTCTTCCAGCTCAGAACTGGGTGGCCACGCTGAACGTGGGGTACGGTGGAGCCCACGCCAGCTACTACCACCGAGCCAATGAGCAGGTCGGGGTACCCCCTTGGAGTGTCCCTGTGTCCCCCCCTGGCATGTCCCCATCCCTCCTGGCATGTCCCCATCCTCCTGGTGTTTTCCCAGCCCCCCCCAGGTGTCCCCATTCCTCCCAGCATGTCCCTGTCCTCCCCATGTGTCCCCATCCTCCCCCATGTGTCCCCATCCCCCTGTGTCCCCCCATCCCCCCCCATGTCCCTGTCCCCGCCCATGTGTCCCCATCCTCCCCCCCAGTACATCCCAGTTGCCCCCTGGCCTGTCCCCATTCCCTGTGACGTGTCCCCCTCTCCCCCTTGTGTCCTCATCCCCTCGGCATGTCCACATTTGTCCCCAGTGTCTCCCCATTCCCCCCAGTGTCTCCCCATTCCCCCCAGTGTCTCCCCATCCCCCCAGTGTCTCCCCATTCCCCCCAGTGTCTCCCCATTCCCCCCAGTGTCTCCCCATTCCCTCCAGTGTCTCCCCATCTCCCCTGTGTCTCCCCATCCCCCTGGTGCCCCCACCCCGGGGGTCTGACCCTCAGACCCCCCCCAGGTGCAGGTGGGGGTGGAGCTGGAGGCCCCAGTGTCCCCATCCCCATCCCCCCCCCCGGGTGTCCCCATCCCCCTGGTGTCCCCACCCCGGGGGTCTGACCCTCAGCCTCCCCCCAGGTGCAGGTGGGGGTGGAGCTGGAGGCCCCGGTGTCCCCATCCCCATCCCCCCCTGGTATCCCCATCCCCCCCTGGTATCCCCATCCCCCCCTGGTATCCCCATCCCCCTGGTGTCCCCACCCTGGGGGTCTGACCCTCACCCCCCCCAGGTGCAGGTGGGGGTGGAGCTGGAGGCCCCAGTGTCCCCATTTCTCCCCCCTGGTGCCCCCACCCCGGGGGTCTGACCCTCAGCCCCCCCCAGGTGCAGGTGGGGGTGGAGCTGGAGGCCAACACGCGGCTGCAGGACACGACCTTCGCCTTCGGGTACCAACTCAACCTCCCCAGAGCCAACATGGTCTTCAGAGGTGAGGGATGAGCCCCAGCAGCACCCAGCAGTGCCAGCAGCACCCAGATCCTCATCCCACACCCCCCCCACCCCCCTCCCCAACCCCCACAGGGCTCCTGGACAGTAACTGGAGCGTCGGGGGGGTGCTGGAGAAGAAGCTGCCCCCCCTGCCCGTCACCCTGGCCCTGGGCGCCTTCCTCAACCACTGGAAGAACCGTTTCCACTGCGGCTTCAGCGTCATCGTGGGCTGAGTGGCCCCCGGGGCCACCGTCCTGCTCAGGGAGCTGCCACGCCGTGGGGGTGCTGGTGGAGGAGTTGGGGGGGACACCCACAGTCCCCCCCCAACAGCCCCAGGGACACTGTGGTGGCTGTTAGAGCCTTTTGGGGCAGAGGAGCTGGTGCTGCCTGGGGCTGGGAGGATCTGGTGTTCACCCACCACACTCTTCCCACTGCTGCCCTGCCTCAGTTTCCCTCTGGAAGGGCAGGGGAAGGGGCTCTGGGCTGTGGTTGGGGTGGGGAGGGGGGAAGTGCTGGTGATTCCTGTGTGGATTGAGCCACGGAGCCTGGAAAAATAAAAGGAGCTTTACTCTGCCCTGGGAAGGGTGGTGGAGGCTCAGGGAAGGGTGATGGAGCCTCAGTGGGGCCCTGGGGCTTGTGGCTGGGGGGGGACACATGGGGGTCATAGAATCACAGAATGAATCCCAGGCTGGGCTGGGTTGGGAGGGACCCCAAGGGTCCCAGAGCTCCAACCCCCCTGCCAGGGTTGGGAGGGACCCCAAGGGTCCCAGAGCTCCAACCCCCCTGCCAGGGTTGGGAGGGACCCCAAGGGTCCCAGAGCTCCAACCCCCCTGCCAGGGTTGGGAGGGACCCCGAGGGTCCCAGAGCTCCAACCCCTCCTGCGAGGGTTGGGAGGGACCCCAAGGGTCCCAGAGCTCCAACCCCCTGCCAGGGCTGGGAAGGACCCCGAGGGTCCCAGAGCTCCAACCCCCCTGCCAGGGTTGGGAGGGACCCCAAGGGTCCCAGAGCTCCAACCCCCCTGCCACAGGCAGGGACACCAACCTCCAGGCCTGGAGCTACACAAGGTTGCCCAGGGCCCCATCCAACCTGGCCTTGGACACCCCCAGGGACGGGGCACCCACCCCCTCTCTGGGCAGCCTGGGATGCTTTTTGGGGGGGGGTCTAGCTGATGATTTCAGAGAGCAGGGGGGTCATGGAGGACAGGTCCTGGATGTGGAGGATCTGCCGGGTGTTCTCCACCTTCAGCGTCTGCAGCTCGGTCAGCAGCAGCAGCAGCTTGGCGTAGAGAAACCTGGGGAGGGGACAGAGGGGTGGGAAACGGGGGCTGCACTGGGGTCCCCCCCCCACCCCCCAAAATACCCACCTGCCCTGGGGCATGGGGTGCTGGTGGTCGATGTAGCTCTTGAGGGTCAGGGCCACCCGCTCCTGGAACTGGTCGACTGCGTCCCGCTCCGTGATGCCAGCGTTGTCTGGGGGGGGGGCACCAGGGGGGCTGAGTGGGGTCTCAAGGGGACACCCCGCCCTGGGGGTGTGGTGGGGAGGGGGTTTCGGCGTGGTCCCTACCTGGGGAGAAGAGCAGCATGGCCTGGAGCAGGACGTACTCGGCCTCGTGCAGCTGCAGCTTCCTCAGGCTGATGTGGAACTTGAGCAGCGGCTCCAGGTAGATCTGCTGGAAGCCGGCTGGGGACGGGGGGGGACACTGAGGCAGGGGCAGGGGGCTGGGGGGGGACATGGGGCTGGGGTGGGGACATGGAGACAGGGGGGGACATGGAGACAGGAGGGGACATGGAGCTGGGGGGGGGACATGGAGCTATGGGAGGGGACATGGAGACAGGGGGGGACATGGAGCCATGGGAGGGGACATGGAGCCATGTGGGGGGACATGGAGCCATGTGGGGGGACATGGAGCCAGGGCTGGGACATGGAGCCGGGGGGGGGACGTGGAGCCATGGGAGGGGACATGGAGCCAGGGCTGGGACATGGAGCCATGGGGCGGGACATGGAGCCATGGGAGGGGACATGGAGCCATGGTGGGGGACACAGAGCCATGGGGAGGGGACATGGAGCCAGGGCTGGGACATGGAGCCATGGGAGGGGACATGGAGCCATGGGGCGGGACATGGAGCCATGGGAGGGGACATGGAGCCATGGTGGGGGACACAGAGCCATGGGAGGGGACATGGAGCCAGGGCTGGGACATGGAGCCATGGGGGGGGACATGGAGCCGGGGGGTGACATGGAGCCATGGGGGACACACACACACATGAAGCCAGGGCTGGGACACGGAGCCATGGGAGGGGACACGGAGCCATGGGGGTGACACGGAGCCATGGGGGTGACACGGAGCCATGGGGGGGGGCACAGGAGCCAGAGCTGGGACACGGCTGTACCCTGGCTCCCCGTGACCCAGCACCAGGCCGCAGCCGTATGCCATGGGGGTCCCCGCTGCCCCCCGGGGTGCCCCCGGGCTCACCCAGCGCCCCGTCCCGGATGGTGTAGCAGTGCTGGCCGCACTCCCAGGCCTTGGTGTCGGCGTTGAACACGGTGTTGAACTGGATCTGGCAGATCTCCAGGGTGGATCCCTTCAGCAGCGAGATCTGGTCATCCATGGGCAGCGACCTGCCGCGGCCAGGGGACCCTCAGGAGCGGGGGCAGGACGTGGGGGGGGGTCTCACAGTGGTACCCTCCCCTTCCCAGACCTGGGGGGGTCTCACACTGGTACCCCCCCCTCCCCAGACCTGAGTGGGGGGGGGGTCTCCCATTCACACCCCCCCCCTCCCCAGACATAGGGGGTCTCTCACTCACATCCCCCCCCCTTCCCAGACTGGGGGGGGGTCTCCCACTTGCATCCCTCCCCTCCCCAGACTCGGGGGGTCTCCCACTCACAACCCCCCCGCCCAGACCTGGGGGGGTCTCCCACTCACACACCCCCCTCAGACCTGGGGGTGTGTCTCACATCCCCCCCCCTCCCCAGACATGGGGGGGGTCTCCCCCTGGCACCACCTCCTCCTCATACTGGGGGGGGTCTCCCACTTGCATCCCCCCCCTCCCCAGACCTGGGGGGGGTCTCCCACTCACATCCCCCCCCCTCAGACCTGGGGGTGTGTCTCACATCCCCCCCTCCCCAGACCTGGAGGAGGGTCTCCCACTCAACCCCCCCCCTCCCCAGACCTGGGGAGAGTCTCTCACTTACATCCCCCTTCCTCCCCAGACTGGGGTGGGGGTCTCCCTCTTGAATCCCCCCCTCCCCAGACCTGAGGGGGGGGTCTCCCACTCACACCCCCCCCCCCAGGTCTGGGGGGGGGTCTCCCACTTGCATCCCCCCCCCTCCCCAGACCTGGGGGGGTCTCCCCCTGGCACCACCTCCTCCCCATACTGGGGGGGGTCTCCTATTCACACCCCCCCCTCCCCAGACCTGGTTGGGGTCTCCCACTTGAATCCCCCCCTTCCTAGACCTGGGGGGGGGGTGTCTCCCACTCACACCCCCCCTCCCCAGACCTGGGGGGGGGTCTCCCACTCACACCCCCCCTCCCCAGACCTGAGGGTGTGTCCCACTCACATCCCCCCCTCCCCAGACCTGGAGGAGGGTCTCCCACTTGCATCTCCCCCTCCCCAGACATGGGGGGGTCTCCCACTCACATCCCCCCCCTCAGACCTAGGGGTGTGTCTCACATCCCCCCCCTCCCCAGACATGGGGGGGGTCTCCCACTCGCATCCCCCCCTCCCCAGACTGGGGGGTTCTCCCATTCACCCCCCCTCCCCAGACCTGAGGGGGGGGTCTCCCATTCACATCCCCCCCCTCCCCAGACCTGGGGGGTCTCCCACTCACATCCCCCCCCTCAGACCTGGGGGTGTGTCTCACATCCCCCCCCTCTTCCCAGACTGGGGGGGTCTCCCACTCACACCCCCCCCCCTCAGACCTGGGGGTGTGTCTCACATCCCCCCCCTCCCCAGACCTGGGGGGTCTCCCACTCACACCCCCCCCCCCCAGACCTGGGGGTGTGTCTCACATCCCCCCCCTCTTCCCAGACTGGGGGGGTCTCCCACTCACACCCCCCCCCCCTCAGACCTGGGGGTGTGTCTCACATCCCCCCCCTCCCCAGACTGGGGGGGGGTCTCCCACTCACACACCCCCTCCCCAGACTGGGGGGGTCTCCCACTCACCCCCCGCTCCCCAGACCTGAGTGGGGGTCTCCCACTTGCAACTCCCCCTCCCCAGAGATGGGGGTGTGTCTCACATCCCCCCCTTCCCAAACTGGGG
>NW_028168363.1:0-80000 GCF_964237585.1 Gallinula chloropus
CTCGGTGCCTCCAGGCAGTGTCCCCAGCCCTGTGTGCTTGGCAGAGGAGCTGCTCCTGGGCAGAGCTGTCTCTTGTCAGGGCTGCTGGGTTGCAGTGAGCTCCCTTCATCCCAGGAGTCCAGCCCAGCTCACAGCAGAGGAGCAGGCAAATACGTCACGTACTCCATTCCCCAGAGTCTCCTGTGAGGTGTCCCTGGAGCTCCAAGGAAACTACTTGGAAAAACACTAAGTCTTTACTGACTTTCTCTCCCTTGGCTGGGGAGAAACCCTTGTGTCCAGCAGAGTCCTTTCTCCTGATCAAACCAGAGCTGGGAAGGATAATCACCTTTCCTTGTTCTCGTGTAAGACACGATCCCCAGGTAGCAACTCCTTCCCCCTCTTGTAGTCACTCCAGACCCCTCATCCTTGCTTTGCAGCCCTGGGGCTGGAAGGGGATGCAGCTCTGACCTATGGCTGTCACAAACCCACCTGTGCTGGGATTCCTCTTGTCACAGTTCTGGTGGCACAAATAGGCTCCTTCTCTCTGGGAGCTGCTGGTCCCAGCTCCCATGGGAATTACTGGGGTGGAGGCAAGTTGTCATTAACTCTTCTCCGTGAGAGTGAGCCTCATCAGATGGAAACTGTGTGTCACTTCCATTTGCTGTACCCATAACTGAAGACCAGGAATGACTCCTTGGGAGCCCATGCCAGAGGCTTCTGCTCCTCAAGCACACCTGGGAGTTTGTGAGACAAATGAAGATTGTAGTTTTCCTTGTTATAAATCTCTCCTCACTCCTGTCTTTTACTTCGGAAAACACTTTTCCATACCCAGAGTCAGCAGATGTCCAACAGCAGCTCCATCAGCCAGTTCCTCCTCCTGCCCTTTGCAGACACATGGGAGCTGCAGCTCCTGCACTTCTGGCTCTTCCTGGGCATCTACCTGGCTGCTCTCCTGGGCAAGAATTTAATGATCATTACTGTAGCCTACAATCATTGACTCCACATGCCCATGTACTTCTTGCTTTCAACCTCTTGTAGAGGGGAGTTGAAACAGCTGCTCACCAAAGCTGCTCTATCACTCCCCTTCCTCTGTTGCATAGGGGAGAGAAGATGTAACAAAAGGTCAGGATAAGGACAGGGAGAGATCATGCAGAGGTCACTCTCCTGAGTTACTCTCCATAAACCCATCTAATTCATTACCCAATCAAAGAGAGAAGAGGTATGAGAAAGAAAAATATAATTAAGACACCCACAACCATCTCTCCCTGTTTTTCCCAGGGTACACTCCGTCTCTAATTCTCTCCTTCCTTCAACTGAGCAGCACAGGAGGATGGGGAATGGGCATTGGGGTCAGTTCATCACACATTGTCTGGGCCACTCCTTCCCTCTCATGGGAGGACTCCTCACAGTCTCCCCTTGCTCAAGCACCTGGTCCCACCCACAGGACACAGTTCAGCATGAACCCCTCCAAGTTCTTCCCACATGGCTTCAGATCATCACTAATTGTTCCAGTGTAAGTCACTTGAATGGGGTCCTTGAATGAAGGACGCTTCAGCACCAGACTGCTCCAGCCTGGGTCCTCCACAGCCCTGCCAGCAAACCTGCTCCAGCACAGGCTTCCTATGAGGTCACAGCCTCCTTCAGGTGTCTGCACCTGCCTGAGCATGGTGACGTCTACAGGCTGCATGTAGAATCACTGTTCCACATCATCCAGCATGGGCTGAGGGGGAACAGCCTCATTCACCATGGTCTTCTGCATGGCCTGCAAGGGTATCTGTGTAATGAGGCTCGGAGGACCTTCTCCCCCTACTTCACCGAACTTCTTGTCTGCAAAGTTCCTTACACTTTCTCTCTACTTTCTTTGACAGCAAAAAGCAACAGATAATTTTTAATTAGTTATTAAATATACTGTCACAGCAAATATATTTTCACTCCCCCTATGCCAGGGCAATGCTGCTGACCAGTTCTTCTGTGAAATCCCCCAGATCCTCAAGCTCTCTTGATCACGGGCAACACTCAGGGAAATTGTGGCCAGAGCTTGTTTGGCTTTTGGATGTTTTGCGTTCATCGTGGTGTCCTATGTGCAGATTTTCAGGGCTGTACTCGGAGTAGGGGTGGCACAGAGACTTTTCCACATGCCTTCCTTACATGGGAGTAGACTCCTTCTTTGTCAACACTGCCATGTTTGCCTACCTGGAGCCCCTCTCAATCTCCTCCCTATTTACAGATTCACAGATCCAAAAAATTGTTGGGGTTGGAAGGGACCTCCAGAGATCATCAAGTCCAAGCCCTCCATTCAAAAGCAGGGTCCTCAGACAGGTCGGACAGGTCGGCATCCAGTAGGGTCTTGAATATCTCCAGAGAAGGAGACTCTACTACCCACTCAGCAGACTGTCCCAGGGCTCTGTCACATTTACTTTGCTCCAACTTGGAGCCGTTGGCCCCCGTCCAGTCTCCACAGACCACTTAACCTGGTAGAGGTATTTCTTTACTTGATGTTTCCACCAGCAGTGAACCCCCTCATCTACAGCATGAGGAACAAGGAGCTCAAGGATGCCGTGTGGAAATGGGAAAGGATCTTTCTAAGCAGCAATAAACTGATCATCTTCTTCATTGTATTGCTGGCCATGATGATTCTATTCATGCTGAATAGATTGATAAGAGACAATTAATATAAATTTAATATAAGAATTTTCATGTTCTTAAGAATAGATTTCTTTGGGATTTGAGTAGATGTGGTTTTGCCCCAGCTGAGAGCTGAGCACCACACAGTCTCTTGTTCTTTAAAAGGAAGAGGGTGGGGGGACAAGTTGGAGGGGAGGGAGAGGAAAGGGAAAGGGAAAAAAAGCCCAAATCCAAGGAAACAAAACCACATGGGTTGGGATAAGAATAGTTTACTAGAATAGCAGAAAGAGAGATACAACAATGATAACAGGACTTTGTAGCAAAATATATGAAACTGGTGATACACAATGCAGTTTCTCACCGAACCACACAACTCTGGCCATGCAGCCCAGAGCTGTCCTGAAAACGGGACCATCCACAAAACTGCACGTCCTGGAGCTGCCTCCCCCTCCTCCCACCAGCCCCCCTTTTATGCTGAGCATGATGTAATTGGCATGGAATACACCCTTTGGCCAGTTCGGGTCACCTGTCCTGGCTGTGTCCCCTTCCTTCTCCTTAGTAGGGAAATAGGAACAACTGAAAAGTCCTTGACTGCTTGGCCACAACCAGAAACATCAGGGTGTTATCAGCACTGCTCTCATCCCAACTCCAAAACATGGCATTCCATCTGCTATTAGAAAAGAAATTAACTCCATCCCAGCCGTAACCAGGACACTGACATAATTTCCCTGTCAAAGGGGCTGTTTGGGGAGGGGTGGTCATGGTATGGTGCAGCACTCTGTTATTGTTGGGTTTGTAATGTACTCTCTGTGCTGTCACTGGGTGTGAGTGCAATTTGGGTTGTATTGCTCCCCTTTTATGGTGCTTTTGTCAGTAAACTGTCCTTATCCCAACCCACAGAGGCTCTGTCTGTTTCTCCTCTGGGAGTGAGCGAGCAGCATGTGGTGCTCAGCCGTTGCTTGGGGCTGAACCACCACAGTTTCCAAGCCACAAGTAGTGAGCTTCTCTAAGAGAAAGTTCTAGAAAACTGTATCCAAGGCCTTGCTGAAGTCAAGGTAGACAACATCCAGAGCCCTTCCCTTGTCCAAGAAGAAGGTCACCCTGTCATAGAGGGAGATTCAGTGGGTCAAACAGGACCTGCCCTTATGAACCCAAGCTGACTGGGCCTGATCACCTGGGGGTTCTTCATGAACTGGATAATGCTGCTCAGGATGATCTGCTCCATCAGCTTCTCTGGGACTGAAGTCAAACCATCAGGCCTGTAATTTCCCTGACCATCCTCCTTATATATCACCCTTATATAGGGGGTTACACTGACTGATTTCCAATCTGCTGGTACCTCTCCAGTCAGCCAGGACTGATGGAAAGTGGCTTGGTGAACCCCCCTTGCCAGATCTTTCAGCACCCTTGGCTGCATCCCATTCAGCCCCACAGATCTCTGCACATATTTATGGTGCAGCAGGGCCATCTCCTCCTGGACTGAGGAGGGGTCATTCTGCTCCCTGTCCCTGTCTTCTAGCTCAGGGAATTGGATTCTCTCTGTACAACTGCTCCTACTACTAAAGACAGTGGCAAAGATTTCATTAAGCACCTCAGCCTTGTCCTCATCTTTCCACAATGTTTCCTCCTGAATCTGATAGGGGATGGAGGGTCTCCCTGCTCTTTCTTTTATTTAAATGGAGGCCAGATGAATTTCTAGCTGGGCTTTGGACCAACAATGAGGAGAAACTCTCATCCTGTTGTTCTTCCCTCAGTGTTACACACCCCATGCTGCCCCACGAAGAGCCCTGAGCAATGCCTGAGAGGCAGAACCTGTCTTTCCTGGGGCTGGCGGTCAGGGCTTGGCCTTTATGTTTCATCAAACCAACCCAGGGCTTGCTCAGCATCTCAGCTGCTTGTACATTGCCTTTGCCTACCAGCCAACATGGCCTCCAATTACCTGTGCTAACGAGTCCCTGGGGAGGCTCAGCCAGCAATGGCTCTCAGTGAGACTCATTAATACTTCAGGGGACTTTGGCTTCTGCTATTGACATGGAGTTTTTGTGTAATTTCCTCTCAGTACCTGAGCTTCAAGGACTCAGCACCAAATGCACCCCAGGGCTCATTAAAAAGAAAAAGCAAGCCCTAATGAGCTGTGTCTCTTCATGTAATTATCTTCAAGTCTTCAAGAGATGTACAGACCATTGAAGCTGTTTCAAAGGGAGCTCATAGGAAAATTGATTTCTTTTTAAGGGTGTAGGTTCTTATTTTCACTGTAGAGGAGAGGTGACAACCTCTGACTGAGGTTGATCCAGGGTGCCTCCTAAGGACGTCTGGACTGGTCTGAAAAAGAGTCCCTTGAGGCAGTGGGGACAACATTTCTGCACATCTCAACAAGCCCACCATGACTCTCACCAGCCAACTGGGACTTGCATCCCTTGTCCTTACATCAGGTCTCTCTCTGCACTCCACAGTGGGGCATTACAGCCCCTCTGTACCAGCTCCCCTGCTTTCCTTAGAGAACTGGCTGCACACAGGCAGCACACAGGGAGTTATTTTCCCAACAACACAAGAAACCTGACAAGATTCACCATTAAATTAAACTCTCCTCACTCTATGCCAAGTGCAATCTGCCACCAGTGAGGTTCACCTGCCACAAAGCTTAACCCTGTGAGAGATGTTCTAGTGAGGAAGGAGACTGTGAAATCACAGCAACTCAAGAGCTGGCTAAAGACAGAATGAGTCAGACAACTGCCAGAAAGGCAAGGGTTTAACTCCCTGAAACTCAGAGCAGCAGCTGGATGGGTGAGAGGTGTCTGAATGGTCCAAGGGGAAGGTTAAGGGAAATCTAGAGAGCAACCAGAAGCACTGCTGTGCAGATCCACTGTTGGAATGATGATTTCAGACACGGACAATTGACTTTGGACAGGTAGAAATATGTGACAGACAGGGGAGATTAAATGCACAGCTGTCCTGCTTCTGGCCAGGCAAGAGTTCACCTCCCCAAGCAGCCAGCAGAGCTGAGCTAAATTAGCAGAGGTGACCTGAGTTAGCACAGCTGAGCTGAGTGTGTCCAGGCTGTTTTCCACACCACCTGACATCACCCCCCATAAAAGGGGCTGGTTGGGGAGGGGCACTCCTGGGTTCCTTAAGGGCAGTCTGAGTGTGGCTGGGGCGTTTGGTTGATCCTTGCATTGTGCAGCACCTTGTGGTCCCTTGGTCAGTAAAGTACTCTCTGTTATCACTGGATGTCAGTGTAGTTTGTCATGTGCTGTTATCATTTTTTCACCGTGGTTTTGTCAGTAAACTGTCCTCCTCCCAGCCCACAGAGCGTCTGTCTGTTTCTCCTCCGGGAGTGAGCATTATAACCTGATCCTTGTACATGAGGGAGCTGGGAGAAATGAGAAAATGTTTCAGCTGCCTTCCAGTGGAGCACATCATCACCTGGCTACTCCAATGCTGAGACAATGGGGCAGGCAGCCTGGAATTAGAAGGCAGGGAGGCCAAGCAGCTGGAATCCCTGTCCAGAAAATGAGTCATTTACAAGGTGAATGGAAAGAAGTCTCAAGCCCTCAGGGTCTGGTGGCCGCTCCTGTCAAGTGTTGGGGAAAGGTACCCATTCAGTGAAGATGTCATGTGTTGGCCAGGCAAATGGATGACCACAGAGCAGATTATGCAGTGTTTGAGGGGATTAGCCCCTCATCATAGATGAATTACTATGATCCTGATGATCTGCAGCCACCCACCAATCCTGATGAAGTCCCATGTCCCTCACCTATGTAGCGTAAGTCTGTGTGGAGTGCACCAGCATCATATGCCAACTGACTGGCAGTAATAGATTGGGGAAAGGAAGAAGCACCGACAGTGGCTGAGGTGTCTGGCCAGCTCCATCTATTTGAAGAAAGTCTTTGTTCCTCCCTTGTCTCAGCTGTGGATAAGTTGTCTTGAGAGGTCTGGCAACTCAAAGAGGATATGTCCTACTGCCCACCTGGGCAGACAACGATTTCACCCATCTGAAGCAGGCCTTCCCCTTTCCAGAAAAAAATCCCACACTACGAGGCATCCTGTGGTTCTCTCTGCATGACCGTGGCAAAGACATGAGGAGGTGATCATCAGAAGCCCACCTGTTGCAGTTTTGTGAGGCTGTGCTGCTGAGATGGTTTCTTTAAGCAGCAGTTGGAGTTTTCTGCCAGTCTGAACTATAAACAATGATCAATTCAAGGCCAACGTCGTGGCCGAGAGATACTCGAGAATCACATAGAGGAGAAAACAACCCAGAAGCAGCTACATTTTGCCAGTAGAGGAGGGAGGGAGAAGATGTAACAAGCTGTGCAGATGCAGGGCAGGGGAGGAGGTGCCCCAGGTTACAGAGAGAAAGATGCCCCTTCAGCCCCTGGAGAAACCCGTGGAAAAGGCTGAGACCCTACCTGCAGCCCGTGGAGGGGCTCCACGCTGGATGGAGCAGGTGGAGAAATAGAGGAGATGCTGTGACCCTACGTTGGAAGGAGCCCCTGCCAGCACTCGCAGCCATGAGGAGAATCAGAGAGACGGAGATGAGTGAGAGAGAGATTTGCACTGGAATAGGTTTGCTGGGGGAGGCTTGGAACCCTGTGGAGGGACTGAGAGACACTGTGATTTATGACTGCACCCATAGCAGTGACCCATGTCAGGGCAGCTGGTGAATAAAGCCCTGTGGGAAAGAACTCATGCTGGAGAAGTTTGTGGAGGACTGTCTCCTGTGGGTGAGACCCCACGGTGCAGCAGGGGGAGGGTGTGGAATGAATGCTCCCCCCGCACACCCAGGCCAAGAAGGAAACCAACTTGCAACGGACTGACTGAAGCCCCATCTCCCAGTCCCTGCCCCCCTGTGCTTCGATCGGGGGGAAGAAGGGAGTGAAATCATGCCTAGAGTGAAGTCTGCTAAGAAGGAAGCTGGGGGGGAGGTTAGAGGTGTTTTAAGTTCCGAGAGAGGAAAACAGCTCATGAAGAAGTAACCGAGAACCCCATTTTCCCCAGTCCCTGCCCCCCTACCCTGCCAATGGGGTGAAGATGGGAGCAAAATTCTGACTAATGTCTGCTAAGAAGGGAGAGGTGGGGAGAAAATGTTTTAAGATTTGGTCGTGCTTCTGACTCCAGTTTCACTCTTTTTGTCATGTAGACTAAGAAATTAGACAGTTTTCCTTCTTCACTCTGTGTTGACTCTGTTTTTCCCATGTCGTTGATGACAGGACAATCTCTCCCTGTCCTTACACTGATTCCTAAGCCTCTCAATATATATTTTCTCCCCTGTCCAATAACAAAGGGGAGTGACACACCACCTTTGGTGGGCATCAGGCCTCCAGCCAGCTCTAAACCACCACAATGGACCAAAAGATGTTCCTGTTCCAGAGAATCTCCTCTGAAAGCTGACCCCCTTCACACGCTGCTTGGCCGTAGCATCAGCTGAGGAGAGAGATTTCATGGTTATTAAACTGTGTCATGTTTAAACTGCTGTTTGTTGTCAGAGAAATACGTCTGTGCCTGTGAGCAGAGATGATGCCAGGAAAAGTGTTGGGAGTCCCAGGAAGAGCAAGGTTCTCCATGCAGGGTTGCATCTGAAGAGACTGCTTTTCCTGCCTGTCCAGATCTCCTTAGGAGACCTCTGGACCAGCACCCATTGCAGCATGCTGCTGAACTTTCTTCCATGATCTGAAATATGACAGAAACTTTTTTTCCTATGAAAAAACCCTCCATTGTGAAACTACTTTGAAATTTTCATCTCCAACTATTTTTAAATGTCTTATTTTTTTAAAGAAAATGACTTGAAGAGCCACGCTTGAAAGGGCTTCCTCTATGATTACTGAGCCCCATGGTACACTTTCTTCTGAGTCCAAGGACTTCAAGATACCAAGAGGAAAGTGAAGAAACCTCTCAAGAAGTTCAGTCAGGAGTCATGCCCAAAGCACCCTGAAGCATTATCAGGCCCCACTGGGAGCCATTCCTGACAAATCTTCCCCATGGGCTCATTAGAGCAGACAACTGGAGGCCATGAGGACAAACCCAGGCAAAGCACAGGCAGCTCTGATGCTGAGGACACCCTGGCTTGGTCTGACAAAGCAGCAATGCCAAGTGCTGACCCCCCACTCCTGGGCAGGGAGATCTTGACCCCCACCTGTGTCTCAGAACTCTTCCTTGGGATGTGGGCTGTGACACCAAGGGAAGGACAGGGGTATGACACATGGTGTCTTCCCCTGGCATGGGTTTATGGAGGCAATGATACTCTATGACTGTGAGGACAATGTGGTGCCTCTGAGGCCTCTGTGGCAGGGATATCAGCTCTAGTCAAGGAGACAAAGACCTGGCTGCCACCCTTGTCCATCTGCACCACAGCCCATCCCACACTGCCCCACGCCTGTGCTGTTTGCCTGCAGGCTTCAGGCACCCAACCCCCTTCCCCACCTTAATCTCATTCCATGATGTCCCTGCCTGTTCTGCTGTCTTTCCCTCCTCATCAGCTGTTCCCACAAACACAAAGCCACCAGCTCATCCACATATCCTCCAAGTGACTTTAAGCACCACAGCAGTGCCCTCAGAGTGACATTTCTTTATCCTCATGGAAACTCTGACCTTCAAAGCTGCAGTTTCACCTTGACTTCCTTTCTTATGTTCTTTCCCTGTAGCACAAAGAGGGCTTCCCTCAGGCTCCCCTTCCCCAGGCTAAAGAAGCCCAGGTCTCTCAGCCTCTCCACACAAGACCCCTAACTGTATCTTGGCAGACTTTCTGCCCAAATTACAGTTCCTCCCATTCCTCCAGACTGGAGAGCCCACACTGAGACTGGCTGCTCCAGAGGTGGCATCACTGGCGCTGAGTCCAGATGGACCAGAAGGGCCCTTGTCTGCGTGGCCACTCTCCACCCAGTGCAGCCCAATGTGCTCATGGCCAGATTCCAGTTCAGCACCTCTGATTGCTACGGCAGCCCCTGGAATGACCAAATTCTTCCCCTTGTGACCGCTTCCCCATCTAGTCATGTCTGAGCTGCCTTGATGTGCGGGTGTTGTGGTGGAACCTTTTGTCATGGTATCTCCCTTGAAGTTTTAAGAGAAGGTTTAAGAAGATTTGAGAGAGAGAGAGAGAGAGAATGCAGCAGGGGAAGGGGGTGTGGATTTCCACCCCCCCAGCTAAGAAGGAAAACAATTCCGGAGGAACGGACTGAAACCACATTCCCCCAGACCCTGCCCCTCCCTGTGCCACTGTGGGGGGGATGATGGGAGAAAAATCATGACTAAAGTGAAGTCTGCTAAGAAGGGAGGGATGGGGGAAGGTGCTTAAAGACCTGGCTACTCTTCTCACTACCTGACTCTGGTGTCACTGGGTGTGTAGCTGTAGTGTAATAAATTAGTTTTCTTTCCTTTATTCTGTGTTGAGTCTGTTTTGCCCGTGACACTAATTGCAGAGTGATACCTCTCTGTCCTTATGTCAAATCCTAAGCCTCCCACTATCTATGTTCTCCCCTTTCTGGCTGAAAAGGGGAGTGATAGGAGGATTTTGATGGGCATTTGGCTTGTAGACAGGGCCAAACCACTGCAGTTTTCAATAGACTGTGGAGGGGCATAAAGTCCCTGTATTACACATGAAAAACCTGTTGGGGAAGGCACTCTGGGTTGTTCCTTCTTCAGACAAAGGCAAACCCATTCATGGGATTGCTTTTGCTCAGGGACCTGGGCGCACTTGGTGGGGGATGCGAAAGGATGGGGAAGTCCAGTGTGTACCCCAAGGGGGTTTAGTTCTACGAAAGGATAGCCAGGAAATTTTTGGTGTATAAATAAATCTGTCCATGGCAGATGTTCTACATAATAGATCAATGATGTTCTGAATGTCCCCAATACTCTGAACATGTAAGATCTGGCCATGATGTAGATGGTGTAGAAAAAGGGGTGGATAATGTCCTGGTTCTGGCCAGGTGCGAGTTAACCTCCCCAAGCAGCCAGCACAGGTGATCTGAGTTCACCTGGGCTATTTTCCATACTACCTGACACCACTTCCATGTAAAAGAAGCTGGTTGGGGAAGGGTATGGGCTTGGTGCCTCCAGAAGAGTCAGTCTATCTGTCTGTCAGGTATGCTGTGTTAGCACTGGGAGTGGGTGTAACTGGCCACTCTTGTTCTACATTCATGGTGAATTTTGTCAGTAAACTGTCCTTATCCCGTCCTGTCACGGTGGGAAAGCATTGCCATTACAGACAAGTACTCCAGTTGTTCAGCTGATGAAAAGGCTCTTGTAAAATTTTTATTAATAAAAGGGTGAAAAAAAGAGGAAAATTATGGCTCTGTGGAAGCAGACGTGAGGCAAAGAGAGCACAGCTCATCCTTACACGGAAGAGCAGGTGATACTGCATTAGGAATGGGATGAACTTTGACCATGTTAGTATAGCTTAGAAAAACTAGAGAGAAACCAAAACCTACCAACTAAAACCCCTATTGAATATGATCTAATGATAACAGGAGTTACATTGTCAGTGGTATTCAGAAGACAAGCAGTTTATTGCTGCATAGAAACATCCAGTCATCAGTTTCCACATGGCATCCCTGAGCTCCTGGTTCCTCATGCTGTAGATGAGGGGGTTCACTGCTGGTGGAAACACTGTGTAAAGAAATGCCAATACAAGGTCCAAAGATAGGGAGGAGATGGAGGGGGGCTTCAGGTGGGCAAACACACCAGTGATAATAAACAGGGAGACCACCACCAGGTGAGGGAGGCAGGTGGAAAAGGCTTTGTGCCGTCCCTGCTCTGAGGGGATCCTCAGCACAGCCCTGAAGATCTGCACATAGGACACCACAATGAACACAAAACACCCAAAACCTAAACAGGAACTGAACACAAGGACTCCAGTTTCCCTGAGGTAGGCATCTGAGCAGCAGAGCTTGAGGATCTGGGGGATTTCACAGAAGAACTGGTCAAGGGTATTGCCATGGCAGAGGGGAAGGGAAAATGTATTGGCTGTGTGCATCACAGCATGGAGAAACCCACTGCCCCAGGCAGCTGCTGCCATGTGGACACAAGCTCTGCTGCCCAGGAGGGTCCCGTAGTGCAGGGGGTGGCAGATGGCAATGTAGCGGTCATAGGCCATGACAGTGAGGAGACAGAGCTCTGTAGAGATCAAAAATAAAAAGAAAAAGAGTTGAGCCACACATCCTGTGTAGGAAATGGCCCTGGTGTCCCACAAGGAATTGGTCATGGATTTGGGAACAGTGGTGGAGATGCAGCTAAAGTCAAGTACAGAGAGGTTGAGGAGGAAGAAGTACATGGGGGTGTGGAGGTGGTGGTCACAGGCTATGGTGATGATGATGAGGCCATTCCCAGGAGAGCAGCCACGTAGATGCCCAGGAAGAGCCAGAAGTGCAGGAGCTGCAGCTCCCGTGTGTCTGCAAAGGGCAGGAGGAGGAACTGGCTGATGGAGCTGCTGTTGGACATCTGCTGACATTAAGTGTGGAGACCTGTCCAAGAAGGAAAAGGCAAAGAGAAATTAGGGAATCTTTCCTTGAGGAAAATCCCTTCCACTACTTATGGAATGCCCTCAAGTTGACTCTCTGTATTCAGGGAGAATTTTGTCAGGTCCCTTTTGGGAGGTCTGCTTTGTGCTGGCTTGATTCTACCACTGCTGGAAAGAGGGAAGTCCTACATATTGGGGTCCTGAAGTGAGGGTCAGCTCAAGGTCAGCCCCACCAATGGATGTGCCCAGAGCCCCAGGTAACCAGGAGACAAAGGCAGTAAGGACAGGAGAGGAAACAGGGAGAAATGCTTCAGCCCAGGCGGGAAGTACAGGGACAGACAGACAGGTACTCGGGGGTTTTTCGTCTCTGTGGGTTGGGCTGCCAAGGAGAAGGCTCAGCCTGAAACACTGGCACTCTGTGTGCAGAGTCTGTGCTGGGTGACAGAAACCAGGGGGTTGGTGAGGGAAAGGGTCTGCATTGCAAGGAATGTCAGGGAGGTACCAAATCGCCACTGCCAGGGCATTTCTGGGAGCAGCTCCTTCTCTCTCCCTGACAATGTCTCTGCTGCCTGGAGATGACCCTGCAGCTGCTTCTCTTTGCCCATCTCACCTCCTGCTCTGTGCTCACAGACCACATCTAACCTGCCCTGCGGTCAGCTGTGCTCTGCAGACCCCTCCTGGCATCAGGGCACTGCCCAGGGGAACCTCTGTGTGTGCAGGGCTCAGGAGAAGCTCTGACAAATCCTAATGACCAATGAGCTTGCACTGCCTGCTGCAAAGTTATCGAGAAAAGCTCAGCTCCCACTTCCCATCCAGACACCAAGAGCAGAAAATTCAAAGCAAAGTCTCTTTACCTTTCTCTTGCAGTGAGCTCTCAGCTTCCATCAGTTCTCAGCTTCACAGGTCTCCCCTCAGTGCCTACAGGCAGTGTCCCCAGCCCTGTGTGCTTGGCAAAGGAGCTTCTCCTGGGCAGAGCTGTCTCTCTGCAGTGCTGCCGGGTTGCCATGAGCTCTTTCCATCCCAGGAGCCTGGCCCAGCTCAGCAGAAGACCAGTTCTTGTAGGCTCCCTCTTGGTGTCTCAGGCCTCATGGGGATCATTCTATGACCTCATCTCTGAGATCATTCTACCTGGGAGCAGATTGATCAGGACGGGGAGATATCATGCAGGGAGAAAGCACAGGGGGAGGTCATGCAGCTGTTACTCTCACTGGCAATACAGACTTGACACCAACAATAAAATCAATCTAATTCATTAGTCAATCCAAATAGAGCAGAGAAATGAGAACAAAACCTAAAGAAATGAAATTTTAAACACCCACCTACGACCCTCCCTTCATATCCCAGGGTCCACTTCACTCTTTAACTCTCTCTTCTCTCTGAGTGAGTGGCACTGGGGGACAGGGAATGGGGGTTGGGGTCTGTTCATCACACATCATCTCAGCTGCTCCTTCCTGGTCAGGGGGAGGGTTCCTCACAGTCTCCCCATGCTCCAGCATTTGGTTCCACTCACAGGAGACAGTCCTCCATGAACCCCTCCAACGTGAGTCCTTCCCAAATGGCTTCAAATCATCACCAACTGCTCCAGGGTGGGTCACTTTAGTGGGGTGCCGTCCTTCAGCAACAGGCTGCCCCAGCGTGGGTTCTCCAAAGCCCTGCCAGCTAACCTGCTCCAGCACAGGCTTCCTATGAGGTCACAGCCTCCTTCAGTGTCCTCACATGCTCAACATTGGGGACTTCTACAGGCTGCATGTAGAATCACTGTTCCACATCATCCAGCATGGGCTGCGGGGTACAGCCTCAGTCACCATGGTCTTCTCCACAGGCTGTAGGGGAATCTCTGCAGTGAGGCTTGGAGGACCTTCTCCCCCTACATCACCGACCTTGTTCTCTGCAAATTCCCTTACTCTTTCTCACTCCTTTGTCTGGTGGCAAAAAGCAGCTGCTGGTTTTTATTTCCCTTCTTAAAA
This sequence comes from Gallinula chloropus, assembly GCF_964237585.1. Classification (NCBI taxonomy): domain Eukaryota; kingdom Metazoa; phylum Chordata; class Aves; order Gruiformes; family Rallidae; genus Gallinula; species Gallinula chloropus. Next base: position 14,020 of record NW_028168363.1, read on the forward strand.
ATACTGTCACAGTGTTGTGATTCACAGTGCTCTGATCCCCACGGCCAATGCATTGTCACTGCCCCTCTGCAAGGGCAATGCCTGTGACCAGTTCTTCTGAGAAATCTCCCAGATCCTCAAGCTCTCTCACTCATGATCCTACCTCAGTGAAATTGTAATCAGAGCATGTCTAGCTTTTGGCTGTTTTGTGTTCATTGTGGTGTCCTATGTGCAGATCTTCAGGGCTGTGCTGAGGATCCCCTCGCAGCAGGGACGGCACAAAGCCTTTTCCACCTGCCTCCCTCACCTGGCCATGGTCTCCCTGTTCCTCATCACTGCTGTGTTCACCTACCTGAAGCTTCTCTCCATCATTTGCACCTGGTAGTGACAATATTTAGTCAGTGGTTCCTCCAGAATAAAAATTTCCCATCTACAGCATGAGGAACCAGGATGCCGTTTGGAAAGTGATGACTGGATGTCTCGAAGCAGCAACAAACTGCTCACTCTGCCTATCACTGGCCATGTAGCTCACATTAGGACCAGTCTGTATTTAGTAGGGTTTTTAGCTGTTGGGTTGGGTTTTTTTCCCCCTCCTAGTTTGTCTCAGCTTTAATAACATGGACCAGCTTCATCCCATTGCTAATGCAGTATCTCCTGGTCTTGTGTGACCCAGACACTGCGTAATGATGAGCTGGGCTCTCTTTCCATCATCTCTGCCTGGAAAGGGGCACAACTTTTTATTCCGTTTTTTCCCCCTGACATTTATAAAAGTTTTACAAGCACATTTCCAACAGCAGAACCACTCAACTATGTTTCTGAAATGACAGTGCTTTCCCACCATGACAGAACAGGAATTTCCTGGAAGTGTACCAGAGAATCATAGAATCACTTAGGTTGGAAGACACCCTTATGATCATTGAGTCCAACCAAAGCCTACCCCTGCCTAGTCCACCTCTAGGCCATGTCCTCAAGCACAACATCTATAAGAACCTTTTAAATCCCTCCAGAGTTGGTGACTCCACCACTTTCCTGGTCAGCCTGTTCCAATACTTGACTAAAGTTTCAGTAATGAAATTCTTCCTGATATCCAACCTAAATCTCCCCTGGTGCAATTTGAAACCATTCCCTCTCATCTTGTCACTTGTTCCCGGAGAGAAGACACCGGCTCTCACCTCTCTACATTCCTCCTTGCAGGTAGTTGTAGAGAGCGGTGAGGTCTCCCCTTCAGCTTCCTTTTCTCAAGGCTAAAATGCCCCAGTTGCCTCAGCTGCTCCTCACAGGACTTGTGCTTCAAATCCTCCATCAGCTTCGTTGCCCTTCTCTGGACATGCTCCAGCATCTCAGTGTCCTTCTTGTAGTGCAGGGCCCAAAACCCAACACAGCGCTCCAGGTGCAGCCTCACCAGAGCTGAGGATAATGGAACAATCACTTCCCTACTCCTGCTGGTCACACTATTCCTGATCCAGGCCAGGATGCTGTTGGCCTTCTTGGCCACCTGGGCACAGTGCTGGCTCATGTCCAGCCAAGGTATCCACGGACACCCCCAGATCCTTTTCCTCCAGGGAGCTCTCCAACCACTCTGACCCAGGCCTGTAGCGTTGCCTGGGGTTATTCTGATCAAAGCGCAGGACCTGGCACTTGGCCACAAGAACCCAAGAACCTCATACAATTGGCCTCTGCCCATTGATCCTGCCTGTCCAGATCACTCTTCAGAGCCTACATGTCGTCCAGAAAATTAATACTCCCACACAATTTGGTGTCATGTGTAAACTTACTGAGGGTGCACTCGATCCCCTCATCCAGATCATAAATAAAGATGTTAAAGTGGACAGGCCCCAGCACTGAGTCCTGGAGAACACACCTTTTGACCTGCCGCCAACTGGGCTTAACTCTGTTCACCACATCCCTTTGGGCCTGGCTGCCCAGCCAGTTTCTAACCCAGCACAGACTGTACCCATCTAATCTATGAGAGGCTAGTTTCTGCAGAGGGGGAAATGCTTTGGCAGATAGCTTTGAAGGCTTCACTGAAATCTAGATAGACCACATCCACAGCCTTCCCCTCATCTCCTGAGCAGCAGGTCACCTTGTCATAGAAGGAGATCAGGTTGGTCCATCACGATCTGCCTCTCCTACACCCATGCTGACTGGGCCTGATCACCTGAGTGTCCTGCATGTGTTCCATGATGGGACTCAAGATGATTTGTTCTATCACCTTCCCCAGCACTGAGGTCAGGCTGACAGGCCTGCAGTTCCCTGGGACCTCCCTCTGGCCTCACTTCAGGATGGGCGTTGCAGCTGCTTGTGGTTTTTTTCTCCTGTGTGTGATTCCCAGAGGCTCTGTGACCATCGCAGATTCGCTCGGCCCAGGTCAGCAGCACCTATGGCCTTGAATTGGCCGATGTTTGCTCTTCAGGACCTGCAGAGAGCTCCAGCTGTTCCTTACATGAGACATTTTCTGAAGCCCCAGTTCTCTCCCAGCACCCAGATACACAAAACTGCGACACTCACAAACTCCTTACCTCACAATCCACTTAACTCACAATCTAATTCCTTACCTCACAAACTATCTCTCAGTCGATCTCCTGACCTCACAATCTATTTCTCAGTCAATCTTTTTATCTGACAGTCTGTCTATGAATCAATCTCTTTACCTCACAAACTCCTTAACTCAAAATCCCCTTTACCTCACAATCCCCTTACAGCAAAATCTATTAGTTACTCTCCTTACCACACAATCTATCTCATTCAATCCCCTTACCTCACAATCTGTCTGTCAATCAATCCTGTGACTTCATAATCCCCCTCTCAGTCATCATACCTCACAATCCCCTTACTTCACAATCCCCTTACCTCATAACCTATCAATCTCATTAACTCACATCTATCTATCAGTCCATGTTCTTACCTCACAATCTATCTATCAATCTCCTTACCTCACAATCTCCTTATGTCACAATCTCTCTATCAGTCCCCTTACCTCACATCTATCTATCAGTGAATCCCCGTCTACCAGCTTACCTCACTATATATCAGTCAATCCCCTTACCTCATCTTTCAATGTATCAGTCAATCCCCTTTCCTCACAATCTATCTATTAGTCACAGAGTCACAGAATTGTTGGGGTTGGAAGGGACCTCACGAGATCTTCAGGTCCAACCCCCTGTCAAAATAGCTTCCCTAGGACAGGTCGCACAGGTCAGTGTCCAGAGGGGTCTTGAATATCTCCAGAGAGGGACACTTAACAACCCCCCTGGGCAACCTGTCCCAGGGCTCTGTCACCCTCACTGGGAAAAAATCTTTCCACATGTTGTTGCGGAACTTCCTGTGCTCCAACTTGAAACCATTGCCCCTTGTTCTGCCCCCACAGACCATTGAAAAGAGGCTGAAAATTTTCTCCTGTGTCCTACACTTCAGATACTTATAAACATTAATAGGATCCCCTCTTAACCTTCTTTTCTCAAGGCTGAATAGTCCCAGCTCACTCAGCCTTTCCTCATAGGGCAGATGCTCCAGGCCCTTAATCATCTTTGTAGCCCTTCTCTGGACTCTCTCCAGGAGATCCCTGGCTTTTTTGTCCTGGGGAGCCTAGAACTGGACACAATACTCCAGGTGGGGCCTGACCAGGGCAGAGTAGAGGGGGAGGATCACCTCCTTTGACCTGCTGACCACGCTCCTCTTGATGCCCCGCAGGATCCCATTGGCTCTCTCAGCCCCCAAGACACACTGCTGGCTCATGGCCAACCTGTCACCCACCAGGACCCCCAGGTCCTTCTCTGCAGAGCTCCTCTCCAACAGGTCATCCCCCAGCCTGTACTGATTCAAGCAGTTATTTCTTTCCCAGGTGATGGTGTCAGGCACTGTTAGGAACGATCCCTTGGTAGGGGCAGACATGAGTCCCAAGGTTACTGGGGCTGCTACTGGGCTACCTGGCATGGTTTCAGGACAGGAACATATTTCTGCCCTCAATCCTCTTGTTTGGGAGCTACTGCTGGACCTTTATCAGTTTGAAATATGGACACTGTTAGCACACGGAATGACAGAGGCATCGTTAGGACCATTCCCTTGCTAAGGAAAGACGTGAGGGTCGTGGTTTTACCCCAGCTGAGAGCTGAGATCCAGGCAGCTGCCTGCTCTTTAAAGGAAAAGAGGAGGGGGAGAAGTGATGACCAAAAGCCTCCCCATTTCACTGGGCATTAGACTACCACTGGGCCCTGTGGTGTGCCAGGACACATCCAAGTGGCTCCATGACACAGCACGTCTGTATCTTCTCACTTTGTCGTCCTGAAATTGCTCCCTCTGATTTTCTGCTCTAATCAGCATTCAGGGAGGCACGTGTCAATGTTCTGAAGGAGTTTCATCACCCACAGCCCTTAACAGCCTCTACTAAACCTCCAGGAATCTTCATTCCTGCCATGGCCCTCCACACTCAGTGCCTTTCCCCTGGAAGCTTGTTAGTGTGCAGCCACTATCATCAGTTTATTCTTGCCTCTCAACTCAGACTAAGTTAGGAGCTCTGGGAATATGTATTAAAAGTAGGAGGGGAAATACACATCCTCCTGAGTCCTTGGGGTGTCAGGACACTGTCACACTGTGCACTGAAACTTGCCTTTCAGGTATTTCCACCTGCCCTGAGGAAACCGACTGTGTCTCAGGGCCCCTGTTCAGCAGACTCTCTGGCCATGTGCCCTGTCCTTTGCTTTTGGGATTTACTCCACACCCTTACAGTTTTTTACTCCTAGTTGGGGAATGTGTTTTATTTCTTTTATAACATTTTTCAAAATGAGGCAGAATTCTGTTTCTATTCCCAGCCAGTCCTCAGGGTAAACAGGGTGGGAATTGCAGCAAAGGGGCTGCAACATTCAGCTGCAGACTCAGAGCAGAAACCTGATGGAGGAAAAGCGTCCAACTCCCAAACATCCCTTGGAGACATGGTGGAGTTGGGGAGGTGTAAGGGTGTCTAGGCAGTGTGGGAACTCAGGGAGAGAGCTGTTATGACCTTTCCACACCTCCTTAGGAGATCCTCTGGTTCAATTTTAGTTGGAGAAAGCTCCTGTCACTTCTGTAAATTGAAAAACTAAAAAGCCTGAAAAATATTAAAACTTTTTTATTTTTTTAATTAAGAGCTCATTGAAATCTTCCACTTTAAATAGAGTCCTGAAACCTCTCCAATTAGCTGTACAAGTTATGAAACCCTGAAGAAACGACACAAAGCTCGTTAGGGCTTTTTCAATTTTAATGAGCCCCGTGGTGTATTTGGTGCTGATTCCATGAACTGCAGATCCTGTGAGGAGATTGAAGCAGTCTCTGCAAGAGTTAAGGTCAGAAGAAAAAGCTGAACTGCCATAAAGTGTTAATTGGCCCCACTGAGGCCCATTACTGAGAAAGCCTCTCTCCTCATGAATGGGTTAGAGCAGAAAATTGGAGTCTGTGATTTAAGGTAGACTGAGGCACTGTGCAGGTGGATGTGATGCTGAGTAAAGCCTTGATGTATTTTATCAAGCAGAAGAGCCAGCCCCACAGAAGTGGGATTCTGCCCCCTGCACTGCCTCAGGGCTCTTCCTGGGCCAGTGTCACATGGGGTGTGTGATGCAGCGTGTGGTACAAGGGTACCACAGCTCCCAGCATCCTGAGGGGGTGCAAGGAAGCAGTGAGGCCCCAGTTCTGTGAGATTAGTATGTATGGTGGTTTAGGCCTGGCTGGAGGCCAGATGCCCACCAAAGTCGGTCTATCACTCCCCTTATTTTGGACAGGGGAGAAAATATCTATTGAGAGGCTCAGGAGTCAAGATAAGCACAGGGAGAGATCATCCTGTAATCAACGACACGGCAAAACAGACTCAACACAGAGTGAAGGAAAGAAAACTCTCTGATTGATGACACTGCACTACACAGACAGTGACACCAGAGTCGAGTCAGAAGCTTGACCAGATCTCAAAGCACCTTCCCCCACCCCTCCCTTCTTAGCAGACTTTAGTCAGGATTTTGCTCCCTTCTCTGGTGGCAAATGCAGCTGCTTGTGTTTCTCTTTCTCCTGTATGTGATTCCCAGAGGCGCTGTGACCATCACCAATTGGCTCGGCCTTAGTCAGCAGCAACTCCAGCCTTGAATCAGCCAATGTTTACTCTCTGGGGTCTGCAGAGAGCTTCTGGCTGCTTCTTACAGCAGCCATTTTCTGCAGCCCCCACTCTCTCCACCAGCCTCACCTCTAATTTACCCCCAAATTCTATTAATTTTTCACAGAATTCTCATAATTATTCCACAAATTCCTTAATTATGTTTTAAATTTCCTTAATTTACCCAAAAAATCCCTCATATTTTCCACAAATTCCTTCATTTCCCCCAAAATTCCTTTATATTCCTCCAAAAACCTCTAATTTTTCCAGCTGGGACACTGGTGGAGTCCAGAGGGGCTCCAAGACACCCGGGGGGTCCCTGCGCCTCCTCTACAAGGCCTCTGGCTTTGACTTCAGCAGCACCCACATATTCTGGCCTCACCAGGCCCCCGGTAAGGGGCTGGAGTGGGTCACACACATTAGTAACGATGGTAGCAGCACTGACTACGGGTCATCGGTCAAGGGCCGGTTCACCATCTCCAAGGACAACTCCCAGAGCACGGTGATGCTGCAGATGAACAGCCTCAGGGATGGTGACACGGCCACCTACTACTGAGCCAGAGCTCCTGGTGGTGCTACTGGTAGTGCTGGTGCTGGCCTTGACCTCATCCCTGTATCCCCACCTCCCTGGAGAACCATTTTGTCCCATTCTCAATCTCTTTTAAGTCAACTTGGAGTGTTTCTGGCCAAAATCTCCCCCAGTTTCCTTCAGAACCCAACTGTGGGGCCCACCGACCCCTTGAAGGAAATCTTGGCGGCACAAGAACAGGCTGTCCCAGGCTGTGGGAAGAGGAGTCGGCCAGGAAGGAAGCCAGCTTGGCTGAGGAGAGAGATCCAAGAAGTCGCCTCCACGTCCGTGTCCTCATCCTTCAAGGGGAGCAAGTCTGGGCTGAGCCTTTGCCATGGCTCCTGGGGTCAAGGTTTGGGTTGGGGTTTGGGGCAAATACGGCTGAGCAATGAGGGGAACGGTCAAAGGACCCAGCCATGACCATTCCACCCCAACCCTCCACTGGTCACGCCAGCCATCTGCCCTTGGAGCGACGCGTGGCCCAGCTTTGGCGTCCTGCTCCCAGCTCGGCCTCCTCCAGCTCTGTCCCAGTTCTGGGTCGCTGGGTGCTGGGAGAGAAGAGGGGCTGCTCAGACCAAGTGCTGTGCTTGGGGGGGGCTTTGACCCAGAGGTTCACTCCCTTTCCCATCTTCTTACCGTGGCTTTTACATGGCCTCTGGGAAGCTGGCAGGCTTGGGGACTCATCCTGAATCCTCAAAAAGCCAGAATCAAAGCCTCAGCAGGCCCCCAGCTGACCCTCACCCCCCGGGCAAAGGGCTGGGGGCATTTGGGGGGCCAGGGCCAGCTCCTCTTGGTCTCCCAGGCGACGCCAGGCACTGACTTTGCCCAGGTGGTGGCACGTGGTTGGCTGCCCCTTGCACCGTCACCTCTCGGCACTGTGATGTCATCACACGTCACACTCACCCTCCACTATAACTTGGGGTGTTGCGGCTGTGGGGCTGCCAGAAGCCCAGGAGCAGCCATGGCAGCAGGAGCCATGGCCGGGTACCGCTGCAGCCACAGCCGGAGCAGCCGCCAGCAGAGACCCCGCTCCAGGCACGCCCGGCAGACACACAGCCGGAGAAGGGGGAGGCAGCCAGCTGCCAGCCACAGGCAGCAACGCCAAGGGAGGCCATGGAAACGGGGGCCCGTCCCCAGGCGCCGTGGGACGTCCTGGGGCTGCGGGCGGTGGGCGACGGAAGTCTGGTCTCTAAGGTGGCTGGTCAGGCATGGTGTTCGTTCAGACATCGCTTCTGGTCAGCAAGGGAACTGGTCAGACAAGGAGACTGGACTACGTAGTGGCCGGTCAAGCAAGGCATAAGGTCAGGTAGGCGGCTGGTCAGGCAGGCGGCCGGCAACCAAGGCAGCTGGTCAGGCAGGTGCATGATCAGGCAAGGTGGCCAATGAGGCAGGGAGGCCGGTCAAACAAGGTGTCTGCTCAGCAAGACGGCTGGTCAGCAAGGGAACCGGTCAGGCAAGGCGGCAGGTTACCAAGGTGGCTTGTCAGGCAGACAAGCAGTCAGGCAAGGCCTCTGGTCAGGATAAGCATCTGGTCAGGCAGACGGCAGGTCAGGCAAGGCGATTGGTCACCGAGGCGGACGGTCAGTGAAGGTGGCCAGTGAGGCAGGTGGCCAGTCAGTGAGGCAGCCAGTCACTAAGGCAGCAGGTCACTCAGGTGGCCGGTTGGGCAAGGCAACCCATCAGGCCAGGCAGCCAGTGTGCATGGTGGCCACCTGACCCGCCGCCTGACGTGACCTGTCGCCTCCTCTGACACGCCGTGAACAGCAACTGTGGAGCACTTCTGCGGCTGTGAACAGCACCTATGGAAATATCTCAAAGGTTTCCTGGCAAACCAAAGCCCTCAGAGCCACAATGCTAGGGGCTGCTTGTGGGCCGCCTGGGGAGGTTTCAGGCCAGCTATGTCTTTAAGTCCTGGCCGCCTTGCCCTACCTGACCAGCCGCCTGACCTGACCTGACCAGCCACCATGCCCAACCGGCCACTTGACCTGACCTGACCGGCTGCCTGACCTGACTGGCCGCCTGCACGATCTGACTGGCCGCCTGCCCGACCGACGGCCCAACATGACCGGCCGCCTGCCCCACCTGACCAGACGCCTGACCAACCTGACCGGCCGCCTTCCCGACCTGCAGCCTGACCTGACCAGTCGCCTTGCCCAACTGGTCACCTGACCTCACTGGTCGACTCTCCCTTCTGGCCGCATGACCTGACCTGACCGGCCGCCTTGCCTGAACTGACTGGCAACCTGACCTGACAGGCCGCCTTGCCCAACCGGCCACCTGACCTGACCGGCTGAGTGACTTGACCTGACCTGACCGGATTCCTGACCTGACGGGCTGCCATGCCCAACCTGACCAGCCGTCTGCCCGACTGGCCACCTGACCTGACCTGACTGGCTGTCTGACCTGACCAGACCGTCTGCCATCCTGATTGGCCCCCTTGCCTGACCGGCCGCCTGCTTGACCAGCCGTCTGACATGACCGACCGCCTTGCCCGACCTGACTGGCCGTGTGCCCGAATGGCCTCCTTACCCGGCCTGACGTGCCGCCTGCCCGACCTGACCGGCCACCTTGCCCAACCAGCGTCCTGACTTGACCGATCACATTGCCCGACTGGCCGCCTGACCTGATCTGACCAGCTGCCTTACCTGACCTGACTGGCCACCTGTCCTGACCGGACGCCTTGCCCGACCTGACCGTCATGCGGCCACTCAGGTCAGGTCAGGCGGCCGGAAAGGTCAGGCGGTCGTTCGGGCAGGTGGCCGGTCGAGCTGGCGGCCGGTCATGTCGGGCAAGGCCGCCACTCAGTTCAGGCAGCTGGTCGGACAGGCAGCCTGTCAAGTTGGGCAAGTCAGCCGGTCAGGTTAGGCGGCCGGTCGGGAAGGCGGCCGATAAGGTCGGGCAGGCTGCCGGTCAGGTCAGGCGATTGGTCAGGTAGTGCGGCCAGTCAGGCAGGCGGCCAGTCAGGTCGGGAATGGTGGATGGTCAGGTCGGGAGGCCAGTCAGGTCGGGCGAGCTGGCCGGTCAGGTCGATCAGGCAGCCGGTTTGGCAGGCGGCTGGTCTGGTGGGGCAGGCTGCCATCAGGTCAGGCCGTCGGTCGGCCAGGCAGCCAGTCTGGAGGGACAGGCAGCCAGTCAGGTTGGGCCATCAGTCGGGCAGGCGGACAGTCAGGTCGGGCAAAGCGGCCAGTCAGGTCAGGTGGCCTGTGAGGTCAGATCAGGTGGCCGGTCAGGTCAGGTCAGGCAGCCGGTTGGGCAAGGCGGACGGTCAGGAGGTTAGTCGGGCAAGGTGGCCAGTAAGGTCCAGCAGGCGGCCAGTCAGGTTAGGAAGGCGGCCAGTCAGGTAGGGCAAGGCAGCCAGTCAGGTCAGGTGGCCGGTCTGGTCAGGTCAGGCGGCCGGTCAGGTCAGGTGGCCGGTCTGACAAAGCGGCCAGTCAGGTTGGGTGCCTGGTTGGGCAGGTGGGGCAGTTGGCTGGTAGGGCAGGCGGCCACTCAGGTCCGGCGGCCGGTCAGGTCAGGTCGCCGGTCTGACAAAGCGGCCAGTCAGGTTGGGTGCCTGGTTGGGCAGGTGGGGCAGTTGGCTGGTAGGGCAGGCGGCCACTCAGGTCCGGCGGCCGGTCAGGTCAGGTCAGGCAGCCAGTCGGGCAAGGCGGCTGTTCACGTCAGGTCAGGCGGCGAGTCGGGCAAGGCGTCCGGTCAGTTCAGTCGGCCAGATAGGTCAGTTCAGGCGGCCAGTCGGGCTAGGCAGCCGGTCAGGTCAGGTGGTCGGTTGGGCAAGGAGGCTGTTCAGGTCAGGAAGGCAGCCGGTCAGGTGGGGCAGGAGGCTGGTCGGGCAGGCGGCCAGTCAGGTCGGGCAAGGCGGCCAGACAGGTCAAGCAGCCGGTCAGGTCAGGTCAGGTGAGGTGGCCGGTCAGGTCAGGTGGATGGTCAGGTCAGCTCAGGTCAGGCTGCTGGTCAGGTCAGGTGAGGCAGCCAGTGGGCTAAGGCAGCCGTTCAGGTCAGGTCAGGCGGCTGGTCGGGCAAGGCGGCCGGTCAGTTCAGGTGGCCGGATAGGTCAGTTCAGGCGGCCAGTCGAGCTAGGCAGCCGGTCAGGTAAGGCAGTTGGTTGGGTAAGGCGGCTGGTCAGGTCAGGCGGATGGTCAGGTCAGGCAGCCGGTCAGGTCGGGCAAGGAGGCCTGTCAGGCAGGTGGCCGGTCAAGTAGGGGAAGGTGGCCGGTCAGGTCAGCTGGCCGGTAAGGTCAGGTCATGTGGCCGGTCAGGCAAGGCGGACTGCCAGGTCAAGTGGACGGTCAGGTCAGGTCAGGCGGCCAGTCGGGCAAGGCGGCCGCCCAGGTGAGTCGCCCGCTCGGGCAGGCGGCATGTCAGGTCGGGCAAGGTGGCCGGTCAGGTCAGGCTGTCGGTTGGGCAAGGCGGTCGGTCAGTTCGGGCACGGCAGCCGGTCAGGTCAGTTGGCCAGTCATGTCAGGCGGCCTGTTAGACAGGCGGCCGGTCGGGCAAGGCAGCCGGTCAGTAATGGCAGGCGGCCGGTCATATCACGCAGCCAGTCAGGTCGGGCAAGGCATCCTGTCAGGTCTGGCGGCCGGTCAGGCAGGCGGCCAGTCATGTTGGGCAAGGTGGCCGGACAGGTCAGGCCGTCAGTCGGGCAGGCAGCCGGTCAGGTCAGGTGCCCAGTCACGTCAGGTGGCTGGTCTGGCAAGGTGGCCGGTCAGGTCGGGCAAGGAGGCCTGTCAGGCAGCCAGTCAGGTCGAGCAAGGCGGACGGACAGGCAAAGCAGCCGGTCAGGTCAGGCGGCCGGTCAGGTCAGCTGGCTGGTAAGGTCAGATCAGGTCAGGTCAGGTCAGGCGGCCAGTTGGGCAAGGCAGCTGGTCAGGTCAGGTGGCTGGTCAAATCAGGCAGCCAGTTGGGCAAGGCGGCCGGTCAGGTCAGGCGGCCGGTCAGTTCGGGCACGTGGCCGGTCAGGTCAGGTCAGACAGCCGGTCAGGTCAGGTGGCCGGTCAGGTTGGGCAAGGAGCCTGGTCAGGTCAGGAGGCCAGTCGGGCAGGTGGACAGTCTGGTAGGGCAGGCGGCCGGTCAGGTTGGGTAGGCGGCCGGTCAGTCGGCCTGTCAGGTCAGTTCAGGTGGCCGGTCGGGCTGGCGGCCTGTCAAGTCAGACAAGGCGGCCGGTCAGTTCAGGCGGCCGTGCAGGTCAGGTCAGGCGGCCAGTCGGTCAAGGCGGCTGGTCAGGTCAGTGAAGGTGGCAAGTCACGTTATGCGGCCGGTTGGGCAAGGCCGCCATTCAGGTCAGGTAGGCGGCTCTTAGGGCTTTCCTTTGACAGGAAACCTTCGAGCTGCCTCTGTAGATGCTTTAAACGGCCTCAGAAGCGCTCCATTGAAAACATGCTGAACGTCCAGCAATAGCTCCCAAACCAAAGGAGCCAGGACTGAAAGACATAGCTGTCCTGAAACCTCCCCAGGCGGCCCACAAGCAGCCCCTAGCATTGTGGCTCTGAGGGCTTTGGTTTGCCAGGAAACCTTGGAGCTATCTCCATAGGTGCTGTTCATGGCGAGTCAGTGGAGGTGACAGGTCACGTCAGGTGGCAGGTCAGGTGGCCACCATGCACACTGGCTGCCTGGCCTGACCGGTCGCCTTGCCCAACCGGCCACCTGAGTGACCTGCTGCCTTAGTGACTGGCTGCCTCACTGACCGGCCACCTGCCTCACTGGCCACCTTCACTGACCGGCCACCTCGGTGACTGATCACCTTGCCTGACCTGCCGTCTGCCCGACCAGACAACTTGTTTGACCGGCCTCCCTGCCTCACTGGCCGCCTTGCCTGATCATACAACTGCCTGACCAACTGCCTTGGTTACCGGCCTCCCCGCCTGACCAGCCACCTACCTGACCTGATGCCTTGCCTGACCGGCCACCATGTAGACCGGTCTCCTTGCCTGACCGGCCGCCTTGCTGACTGGGCCTTACCTGACTGGCTGCATGTGGGGAGATCATGTGGGGAGAAAGTCAGAAGGGCTGAAGCCCAACTGGGACTCAGCCTGGCCAGTTCTGTACAAGAGAATCCAAGTTCTCTTGAACCTGGAGGAACAGGAGGGTCAAGGGGAATCTCCAGCCCTGACTGGACGCAGGGGGAACAGGAGTGACAAGGGATGAGGACAAGGCTGAGGTCCTGAATTCCTTCTTTCCCTCAGCCTTTACTAGTCAAGTTCTTTACGGGAGGCTGCAGGCGCTGCGCTTACAGTGCCTTCCTCCTCCTCCTCTGCATGGGGGTGCAGCAGTGCAGGACAGAGCGGCACCCTGAGGAAAAAGGGAGTCTGTGAATCCCCTGCCTCGCTCCTTGCTGCCCGGCCGCCCTTGCGTCGCCCACCGCCCGCAGCCCCAGGACATCCCATGGCGCCTGGGGACGGGCCCCCGTTTCCATGGCCTCCCTTGGCGTTGCTGCCTGTGGCTGGCAGCTGGCTGCCTCCCCCTTCTCCGGCTGTGTGTCTGCCGGGTGCGCCTGGAGCCGTCTCTCTGCCAGCGGCTGCTCCGGCTGTGGCTGCAGCGGTACCCGGCCATGGCTTCTGCTGCCACGGCTGCTCCTGGGCTTCTGGCAGCCCCACAGCTGCCAAACCCCAAGTTACAGTGGAGGGTGAGTGTGACGTGTGATGACATCACAGTGCCAAGGGGTGACGCTGCAAGGGGCAGCCAACCACGTGCCGCCACATGGGCAAAGTCAGAGCCCGGCGTTGCCTGAGGGACCAAAGGGATCTGGCCCTGGCCCCCCAAATGCCCCCAGCCCCTTGCCCCGGGGGTGAGGTTCAGCCGGGGGCCTGCTGAGACTTTGATTGCGGCTTTTCCAGGATTCAGGATGAGTCCCCAAGCCTGCCAGCTGCCCTGAGGCCATGTAAAAGCCACGGTAAGAAGATGGGAAAGGGACTGAACCTCTGGGTCAAGACCCCCCCCAAACACAGCACTTGGTCTGAGCAGCCCCTATTCTCTCCCAGCACCCAGTGACCCAGAACTGGGACAGAGCTGGAGGAGGCCGAGCTGGGGGCAGGACTGCAAAGCTAGGCCACGTGTTGCTCCAAGGGCGGATGGTTGGGGTGACCAGTGGTGGGTTGGTGTCACCAATTCAGGGTTGGGGTGGAATGGTCATGGCTGGGTCCTTTGACCATTCCCCTCATGGCTCGGCCGTGTTTGCCCCAAACCCCAACCCAAACCTTGAGCCCTGGAGCCATGGCAAAGGCTCAGTCCAGACTTGCTCCCCTTGAAGGACGAGGACACGGATGTGAAGGCAAATTCCTGGATCTCTTTCCTCAGCCAAGCTGGCTTCCTTCCTGGCCCACTCCTCTTCCCACAGCCTGGGACAGCCTGTTCTTGTGCCGTCAAGATTTCCTTCTGGAGCAGCATCCAACCCTCCTGGGCTGCTTTGCCCTCAAGGGCTTCCTCCCCTGGGATCTTCTCCAGCAGCTGTCTGAGCAGCCCAAAGGCAGCCCTAGGGCAGCCTGAGGTGGCTGTTCTGCTCTCTCCCTTCCTTCCTTCTCCCAGCACTGAGAATTCTCTCAGCTCATGGTCACTGTGCCCCAGGTGTCTTCCACCCTTCCCATCCCCCACTGGGCCTTCTCTGCTTACAAACAACAAGCCCAGCAGGGCCCCTGCAGAGGCACTTTTGCTGGGCATCTCCTGGGAGACCAACAGTAGCTGTCCCTTGCCCCCCAGATGCCACCAGCCCCTTGCCTGGGGGGTGAAGGTCAGCCGGGGGCCTGCTGAGGCTTTGATTGCGGGGAATAGCATCCATCCTCAGCAAGTACGCTGATGATCCAAAGCGGGGAGGAGTGGCTGACACGCAGGACACTGCGCTGCCATCCAGAGAGACCTGGACAGGCTGGAGAGCTGGGCAGGGAGAAACCAGATGAGGTTCAACAAAAGCAAGTGTAGAGTCTGGCATCTGGGAAGGAACAACCGTTTGTATCGGTACAGGCTGGGGGATGACCTGCTGGAGAACAGCTCAGTGGAGAAGGACCTGGGGATCCTGGTAGATTACAGGTTGGCAATGAGCCAGCAGTGTGCCTCGGTGGCTAAGAGAGCCAATGGGATCCTGGGTGCATCCGGAAGAGTGTAACCAGCAGGTGACAGGTGGTGATCCTCCCCCTCTACTCTGCCCTGGTCAGGCCCCACCTGGAGTATTGTGTCCAGTTCTGAGCTCCTTGGTATAAAAGGGACCGGAATCTCCTGGAGAGAGTCCAGAGAAGGGCTACAAAGATGATGAAGGGCCTGGAGCATCTCCCCTATGAGGAAAGGCTGACTAAGTTGGGACTGTTCTGCCTTGAGAAGACTAAGGGCGTACCCAATTAAAGTCTATAATTATCTGAAGCAGGGGATGCAGGGGGAATCAGCCAGCCCCTTTTCAGTGTCTGTGGGGACAGGACAAGGGGCAATGGCTGCAAGTTGGAGCACAGGAAGTTCCACACCGAAATGCGGAGAACTTTTCCCCAGTGAGGGTGAGGGAGCCCTGGGACAGGCAGCCCAGGGAGGTGGTGGAGTCTCCTTCACTGGAGATTCAAGACCCGTCTGGATGCCTGTCTGAGTGATATGAGCTGAGGAGCTGCTTTGGCATGGGGGTTGGACCCGATGAGCTCTCGAGGTCCCTTCCAGCCCCTGTGATTCTGTGATTCACACTGGAGATCAGGGCTTTCACACTCTACAGCTGCATCCACCAATAGCACCACAACAAAAGGAGCAAGGGCTGAGTTCCTTGCCAAGGGAACCATCCCAACATTGCCTGAGGTCATTTTCATTGCCTGAGTGTCCATCTTCAAAATTTCAAACCATCCAGTAGCAGTTCCCAAACAAAAGTCCGAGAGCTTAAAGATGTCATTGCCCTGAAACCTCTTCAGGGGGTGGAGAAGCAGCCTCAGTAACCTTCAGGATCAGGACATCCCTAGACAAGGGAACAGTCCTAACAGTGCCTGACATTGTTTTCAGGCTCCAACACTGTCCACAGTTGAAACTTCAAAATATCCAGCAAGAGATCCTAAGGAAAAGGGGCAAGGGCTGAAAGATGTTCCTGGCTTGAAATCTCCCTGGTTAGCTCTCTAGCAGCCCCAGAAGTCTTGGGGCTTGGGTCTCTCCTTACCAAGGTAGTGTCCTAACAGTGCCTGATGTCAAGTTTGGCCTCTATCAGCATCCACCTTTAAAACTTCAATGTGTCCAGCAATAGCTCCCAAACAAAAGGGGTGCTGGCCAAAGATGATCCTGGCCTGAAACCTCCCTAGGTAACCCACTAGCAGGACGAGTAACATTAAGGCTCAGAACATTCCGAGCCAAGGGAACGACCCTCGCAGTGCCTGACGTCATTGCACAGCTCTAGAGTCCTCCACCTTCAAAACCGCTGAACTGCACCAATAGCTCCAGAACAAAAGGTGCAAGGGAAGAGATACATTCCTGGCCTGAAACATCCCCATGTATACTACAAACAGGACCAGTAACCTTGGGGTCCAGGGCTTTCATAGCCAAGGGAACAGTCCTAAAAGCACCTGATGCTGTTTTCAGAGTCTACCAGCTTCTCCCTCAAAACTGTTAAATGTAGAGCAGTAGCTCCCAAGCAAAAGGTACATGGGCTGAAAAAGGTTCGTGGCATAAAACCTCCCCAGGATGCACACTAGAAGAACCAGTAACCTTGGGGCCCAAGACATTCTTATCCAAGGGAAGGGTCCTAACAGTGCCTCAGATCATTTTCTGGCTCGATCAGTGTCATGTTTCAAAAATGCTAAATATCCAGCAATAGCCCCCCAAAAAAAGTTGTGAGAGATGAAAGTTATTACTGGCCTGAAACCTCCCCAGGCTGCGCACTAAGAGCACCTGTCATGTGGGCAGAGAATGTCTACCAAGATATGGTTGGGGGTCTTGTGGGGAGAGGCTGAGAGACCCAGGGCTTCTTTAGCCTGGGGAAGGTGAGGCTGAGGGAAGCCCTCTTTGTGCTACCAGGAAAGAACATAAGAAAGGAAGTTCACTGAAACTGCTGCTTTGAAGGTCAGAGTGGGCATGAGGATAAAGAAAAGTCCTTCTGAGGGTAGTGCTGTGGTGCAAAATGTCACTTTGAGGAAGTGTGGATGAGCTGGTGACTTTGTGTTTGTGGGAACAGCTGGTGAGGAGGCAGAGACAGCAGAACAGGCAGGGACATCATGAGGTGACAACGAGGTGGGGAAGGGGTTTGGTGCCCCGCATTTTACAGGGAAACAAGCACAGACAGTGTGAATGGGCCATGGTGCAGATGGCCAAGGGTTCCAGACAGGCTAAAAGGGCTTGATAGAAAGGAGGTCCTTACCTCCTTGGCTATGGTAAATATCCCTGCTACAGAGGCCTCAGAGAAGATACATTGTCCTCAGGGCCATGGAACATCATTGCCTCCTTGCACCCACTCCAGGGGATGCAACCATGTGTCATACCCCTGTCACAATTCCCACATCCCAGGGAAGAGCCCTGAGACAGAGGTGGGGGTCAGGATCTCCCTGCCCAGGGGCTGGGGGTCAGCACTTGGCATTTCTGCTTCATCAGACCAAGCCAGGGTGTCCTCAGCATCAGAGCTGCCTGTGCTTTGCCTGTGTTTGTCCTCATGGCCTCCAGTTGTCTGCTCTAACGAGCCCATGGGGAGGTTTTGTCAGGAATGGCTCCCAGTGGGGCCTGTTAACGCTTCAAGTTGCTTTGGGCATTAGTCCTGACTTCTTGAGAGGTTTCTTAACTCTCCTCTTGGTATCTGAGGTCTGTGGACTCAGAAGAAAAGACACCATGAGGCTCATTAAAATCCAGAAAGCCCTTACAAGAATCACTTCAACTCATTTTCATGGTTAAACTCAAGATTTTTACAACTAATTGGATTTTATATAGGTCCTTAGTGATGAAGATTTCAAAGGAGTTTCCCATGAAAGACCTTTTTTCAGTCACAGGTATTTTCTGTCATGGCTCAGTTGATAGAAGCAGTGACAGCAGCATTCTGTGATGGATATTGGTCTCCTAAGGAGATCTGGACAGGCAAGAAATACAGTTTCTTGAGACCCAAGCCTGTCTGGAGAACCGGGCTCAGCAGACACCAGGGAGCTGAGCGGCACCTGAAAGACCAAAGAGCAAGCGGAGGTGGAAAGCTGTGAGCAAAGTGAAGTGCTTACATACATCTAGTCTGCTGAATAGATGTCCTTACTCATGTCTGTATCATCAGGAGAGGTGGAAACACCTGAATGATGAGGGAGATGACAGAGACAGACTGACAGTAATGTGGCTACAGGGGAAGGTGAGTATTTCTTCTGCTGCCATCGGTTCCAATCCTGCACATTCCCATTCTGTCATGGTGGGGAAGCATTGCCATTTCAGACAAGTTGTCAAATGATTCCACTGATGAAGATGTGCTTGGAAATTTTTTATAAATATAAGGAAAGTAAAACAAAACTAAAGAAACATTGTGGCCCATTGCAGGCAGACCTGATGCAAACAGAGCACAGCTCATCAATAGGAAGTGTCTTGGCCTCACAAGACCAAGAGATACTGTATTTGGGAGGGGATAAACATGGAACAAGTTATTATAGCTTAGATTATCTAGAAGGAAAAAAAAAGAAAATGTGAACAAAAATCCCTACTAAATAAGGAGTGGTCATAACGTGAGTTACAAGGTTGGTGATATGAGAGTTTTATTGCTGCTAAAAACATCCAGTCATCAGTTTCCACACAGCACCCTTGAGCTCCTGGTTCCTCAGGCTGTAGATGAGGGGGTTCACTGCTGGAGGAACCACCGAGTAAAGAAATGACAATGCAAATTCCAAAAATAAAGAAGAGAGGGAGGGAGCCTTCAGGTTGGCAAACATGCCAGTGCTGAGAAATAGGGAGACCATGGCCAGGTGAGGGAGGCAGGTGGAAAAGGCTTTGTGCCGTCCCTGCTGCGAGGGGATCCTCAGCACAGCCCTGAAGATCTGCACATAGGACACCACAATGAACACAAAACACACAAAATACAAACAGACACTGACCACAATGAGTCCAGTTTCCCTGAGGTAGGCATCTGAGCAGCAGAGCTTGAGGATCTGGGGGATTTCACAGAAGAACTGGTCAACAGCATTGCCATGGCAGAGGGGCAGTGAAAATGTACTGGCTGTGTGCAGCACAGCACTGAGAAACCCACTGGCCCAGGCAGCTGCTGCCATGTGGACACAAGCTCTGCTGCCCAGGAGGGTCCCGTAGTGCAGGGGGTGGCAGATGGCAACGTAGCGGTCATAGGCCATGACAGTCAGAAGAAAATACTCTGTGATGATTAAAAATAGAAAGAAAAATATTTGAGCCACACATCCTGTGTAGGAAATGGCCCTGGTGTCCCACAAGGAATTCGCCATGGCTTTGGGAACAGTGGTGGAGATGCAGCCAAGGTCAGCAAGAGAGAGGTTGAGGAGGAAGAAGTACATGGGGGTGTGGAGGTGGTGGTCGCAGGCTATGGTGATGATGATGATGCCATTGCCCAGGAGAGCAGCCAGGTAGATGCCCAGGAAGAGGCAGAAGTGCAGGAGCTGCAGCTCCCGTGTGTTTCCAAAGGGCAGGAGGAGGAACTGGCTGATGGAGCTGCTGTTGGACATCTGCTGCCATCAAGTGAGGAGACCTGTTAGAGGAGGAAAACGTGCAGTGAGAATTTAGAGAACTCCTCTTTGAGGAAAAATTCTTCCAATTCTTAGGGAATGCCCTCACATTGACTCTCTGTATTCAGGAAGATTTTGTCAGGTCCCTTTTGGGAGGTCTGCTTTGTGCTGGCTTGAGCGTGCCACTGCTGGGAGGTGGGAAGTCCAAGTCCTACAGATGGGAGTCTTGAAGTGAAGGCCAGCTCAGTGCCAGCCCCACTAATGGATGTGTCCAGAGCTACGGGTAACAGTGGGACAAAGGCAGCAGGGACAGGCGGGGAAATAGCGAGAAATGCTCCAGCCAAGCCTGGAAGAACAGACACACAGGCACACAGGGGATTATTCTCCTCATTGGGGATCATGCTTCCAAGGAGAAGACCAAGCTTAAAACCCTGGGTGCATAGTCTATGCTGGGTGGCAGTAACACAGGGGTCGCTGTGGGAAAGTGTCAGCACTGTGGGGGATATCAGGGAAGTAGGAAATCCCCACTGCCATGACACTTCTGGGAAAAGCTCCTTCTCCCTCCTTGCCTGCTTTGAAATTTCAAAGCAAAGTCTCTTTACCTGGACTGGAAAAAGCATCCTTGGTGCTCTTACAAAGTCCCTGGGTAGTTCCCAGGGATTAGCTGGTGCTGGGAAACAAAAGTTTACAGCAGAAGGACCCTACACTGGCCTTCCATGGCTCACACTTTCCACCCACAGCTTCTTTCTGCAGTGCTGATGGAAGCCCACCAGGCAGGCTGAGTGCTGACCCTGGCAGTAGAAGCATCTCTGCCCCACTACACAGCCCTCAGGGCACAGGGACCCTGATCACAGGGACAGCCCTGGGCACCCCTGGGTGCACACACTGCTTCACACCTCTGCAGCCATGCCCAGGAGAAGACAGCTGTCCTGCCCTGTCCCTCTGATGGGGCAGAAGGGCATCCCTTCCAGGCAGCACTTTCTGGTCCTAGAGAGAACCTGTCCTCCTGACAGAGCCCACACACTGCCCCATGTCCCAGCTTTAGGAGATCCCTCCAGGAACAGAACCTGCATTGCCCTGCACCCACAGACATACCAGGCAGAGTGCTGTGGAGATTTCTCCTGCAGTGAGCTCTCAGCATCCATCAGCTCTCTCAGCCTCCCAGGTCTCCCCTCGGTGCCTCCAGGCAGTGTCCCCAGCCCTGTGTGCTTGGCAGAGGAGCTGCTCCTGGCCAGAGCTGTCTCTCTGCAGCGCTGCAATATTTCTGAGCTCCCACTGTCCATCCCAGGAGCCCAGCCCAGCTCACAGCAGAGGAGCAGGTGAAGACATCATACTCTCCATCCCCTCTGGACTCCTCCCTTGAGCTCCAGGGAACCTACTTGGAAAGAAACTGAAGTTCTCACTGCCTTTCCCTCCCTTGGCTGGGGAGAAATCCTTGTGTCCAGCAGAGACCTTTCTCCTGATCAAACCAGAGCTGGGCAGGACAACCACCTTTCCTTGTCTCCCCATGAGACAGGACCCCCAGGCAGGGACAGGCAGGGGTCTCTGTCCCCCTGCAAAGGTTAAGGAGCATGGCTGCCTGGGAGCTGCTGGTCCCAGTGCCCATGGGAATTACTGAGGGTGGAGGCCAGGAGAGAGTTGCTCAGACACCAACCCCTGTTGTCAGCTGAAGGGCCAGAGGTGGTCCAAGAGACATGAGTGGGTTCAAGGTCCAATAGAGCAATGCTGCCTGGGATGAGGAGCATTTTTGAGCCTGGTGGGGAATTCCTTTGGCCAAATGAAAAGACACCAGATGGTCACAGTTAGGACCATCTATACCCAGAGGCACCACATGTCCAACAGCAGCTCCAGCAGCCAGTTCCTCCTCCTGGCCTTTACAGAACCCATGGGAGCTGCAGCTCCTGCACTTCTGGCTCTTCCTGGGATTCTACCTGGCTGTTCCTCTGGTAAAAAGCTTAATGATCATTGTTATAGTCTCTCCAACATTTCCCCCTCCCTCAGCAGCCAGTCCCTGGCTGGCAGAGTTTGTGGAAGGATTTGGCCAGGTCGTAGGGCAGTTATCACCTCCTACAGCCTGTGAGTTTACAGCTGCACAGGCAAACAACCCTGGCAAACTGACATGCCACCTGATCGATGGGTGCCTTGACTACATCATCCCAATCCCAATCCCATCCCAATCCCATCCCGTCTGTCCTGGATCTTGCCAGGGCAGAATTAACCTCCCCAGGCAGGCAGCACAGGAGAACTGAGTTAGCCCAGGCTGTTTGCCACACCACTTGACATCACTCCCCCAAAAAAGGGGCTTGTTGGGGAGAGGCACTCCTGGTGCCTCAAGGGCAAGGAGTGCAGCCGAGTCATCGTGTTGGTCATCATGTTGTGCAGTTCCTGGGTCATAACTGGGTATAAGTGAAATTCACTGTGTGCTATTTGCCTTTCATGGTGATTTGGTCAGTAAACTGTCCTTAGGCCAGCCCACGGAGGCTCTGTCTGTTTCTCCTTTTGGAGTGAGTGAGCAGCATGTGCTGCTCAGCCACTGGTTGGAGCTGAACCACCACAGCCCTTTTTGGAGCCCAAGGTCAGGCCTGAAGGTTTTGACAATGGTAGAGGATGAGGTGAGAGGTGCTTTCTCCTCCCCTTTTCCCTTTAGGCTTTTTACTGCATCTGTTGAGAATGTTGACTATCCCTGGGATGTTCAGACCAGCATATGTGTCTTGCTCTCTGTCCTCATGTCTGTCTGGACCTATGTGTTACCAACAACTGCTCCAAGAATATTGCCAAGAGGTCTTCCCTGGGCTGAAGGGTCAGGGGTGGCATGGGGTGTGGGAGGGCATGAAAAAATACCTAGACAAGAAAAACAGATCCAGAGGCACTGTGGCTGCCCAAGCCTCAGAAACCAACACCACAGCTGAGCCAGAAAGAACCCTTACAACAGGCACTGGAGCTACCCGTGCCTCAGAGAGTGCAGCTCCTCCAGTCTCCCCAACAAGCACCATGGGTACTCAAACCTCAGAGGCCAACCCCAGAGCCGATCCAGACAGCCAACCAGTACGCCTGTCAGTCACCTCTATCCAGAAGAAGAAATACATGGAGAAATCAGTCCTCATCGGGAGAGATGCTGATGAACTGGGACCATTGCAAGGCCCTGAAGAGGCAATACCAGAGGTTATAACCCGATCCTTGTCCTTGAGCTGAGAGACATGAGAAAAGACTTCAGCCGCCTTCCAGGGGAGCACATCATCACCTGGCTACTGCCATGCTGGGACAATGGGGCAGGCAGCAGGGAGAAGGCAGGGAGGCCAAGCAGCTGGGATCCCTGTCCAGAGAAGGAGGCAGTAACAAGGCAATTGGAAGGAAGGCTCAAGCCCTCAGCCTCTGGAGGTGACTTCTATCAAGTGTAAGGGCAGGGTACCAGTTCATTGAAGATGTTGTGTATTGGCCAGACCAGTGGATGGCCATGGAGAGAGATATCCATTATCTGAGGGGATGAGCCATGTGAGAGATGATTTAGTGTGATCCTGATGATCTGCAGCTCTGTGCATCCTGGGCATAGACGTCCTGCAGAGAGGGCACTTTGAAGACCCAAAAGGGTACCAGTGGGCTTTTGGAATAGCTGCCTCAGAGACAGAAGACATTGAACAAGTGTCTCTTCTGCCTGGGCTGTCAGAAGACCCTGCTGTTGTGGGGCTGCTAAAGGTTGAAGAACAGCAGGTACCAGTTGCTACCATGATGGTGCACAGGCAACAATACCACACCCAACAGAGACTCCCTGATTCCCATTCAGAAACTGATCATCAACTGGAGAGTCAGGGAGTGATTGGTAGAACCCGCTCACCCTTCAACAGTGCAATCTGGCCAGTGCAGAAGCCCAGTGCAGAGTGGAAGCTGATGCTGGACTATCGTGCCCTGAATGAGGTCACGCTGCCTCTGAGTGCTGCAGTGCCAGACCTGCTGGAACTCCAGTATGAACTGGAGTCAAAAGCAGCCAAGTGCTACACTACAACTGACATTGCAAATGTGGTTTTCTCGTCTCCTTTGGCAGCAGAACACAGGACACAGTTTGCTTTCAGTTGGAAGAGAATCCAGGACACCTGGGATCGACTGCCCCAGGGCTGGAAACACAGCCCCACCATCTGCCATGGACTGATCCAGTCTGCATTAGAGCTGGATGAAGCCCCAGAGCACCTCCAGTATATTGATGATGTCATGGCATGGGACAGCACAGCAGAGGAAGTTTTTTTTTAGAAAGAAAATACTTGAATTCTGCTAAAGCTGGTTTTGCCATCAGACAAAGTAAGGGCAAGGGACCTGCTTAAGGAATCCACTTTTTAGGAATAAAATAGCAGGATGGGTGTTGTCAGATCCCAGTGGATGTTATCAATACAATTTCAGCTATGTCTCCACCCACCCACAAAATGGAGACAGAATCTTTCCTAGGCACTGTGGGTTTCTGGAGAATGCATATCCCAAACCACAGTCTCATTGTCAGCCCTCTCTACCATGTAACCTGGTAAGAGAACGATTTCTAATGAACAGTGAGAAGCCTTTGAAGAGATCAAACAGGAGACAGTCCATGCAGTGGCCCTTGGGCCTGTCCAGACTGGGCCAGATGTAAAAATATGTGTTCTACAGGTCAGCCTGGGAGAATGGCCCTACCTGGAGACTCTGGCAGAAAGCACCAGGGGAGGCTCAAGGTCAGTCTCTGGGGTTTTGGAGTCGGGGCTACAGAGGATCCAGACACTGTAACAGAAAAGGAAATACTGGCAGCACAGGAAGGGGTTTGAGCCACTTAAGAAGTGATTGGGACTGAAGCCCAGCTCCTCCTGGCACCCAACTGCCAGTGCTGGGCTGGATGTTCAACGGGAAGGCCCCTCCTACACACCATGCCACTGATGCTACGTTGAGCAAGTGGGTTGCACTTATCCCACAGTGGGCTGGAATAGGAAACCCCAATCACCCAGGAACCCTGGGAGTGATCACAGACTGGCCAGAAGGCAAAGACTGTGGAATATCACCACAGGAACAGGTTCCACGTGCTGAAGAGGCCTCACTGTACAGTGAACTGCCAGAACATGAGAAAAAATACACCCTGTGCACCGATGGGTCCTGTGGCATTGCTGGTAAACATCAGAGGTGGAAGGCTGCTGTGTGGAGTCCCACACGCCAAGTTGCAGAAGCTGCCTATGGAGAAGGCAAATCCTGCCAGTTTGCAGAGGTGAAAGCCACCCAGCTGGCTTTAGACATTGCCAAAGGAGAAAAAAAGTCCAATATTCCATATTTCTCTATACTATATCCTGGATGGTGGTCCATGGCAGATGGTCTAAATAATAAATGATGTTACGAACCTCCCCAGTACTCTGAAAACGTAAGATCTGGGCATGATGTAGTTGGTGTGGAAACAGGGGTGGATAATGTCCTGGTTCTGGCCAGGCCAGGCTCACCTCCCCAAGCAGCCAGCACAGCTGAGCTGAGTTGGCCTGGGCTGTTTGCCACACCAGTTGACATCACTTCCCCATCAAAGGGGCTGGCTGGGGAGGGGTGGTCATGGCATGGTGCAGCACTGTTATTGTTGGGTTTGCAAGGTATACTCCGTTCTATTACTGTGTGTGAGTGCAATTGAGGCTGTTATTGTTCCCCTTTTATGGTGCTTTTGTCAGTAAACTGTCCTTATCGCAACCCACAGAGGCTCTGTCTTTTTCTCCTCCTGGAGTGAGCAAGCAGTATGTGGTGCTCAGCCATTGTTTGGGGCTGAACCACCACAGTTTCCAAGCCACAAGCAGCCAGCTACTCTAGGAGAAAGTTCTTGAAAACTGTGTCCAAGGTCTTCCTGAATTCAAGGTAGACAACATCCAGAGCCCTTCCCTTGTCCAAGAAGCAGGTCACCCTGTCATACAGGGAGATGTGGTTGGTCAAACAGGACCTGCCCTTATGAATCCAAGCTGACTGGGCCTGATCACCTGGGGGTTCTTCATGAACTGGTTAATGCTACTCAGGATGGTCTGCTTCATCAGCTTCTCTGGGACTGAAGTCAAACTCTCAGGCCTGTAATTTCCCAGATCATCCTTCTCTCCCTTCTTACATAGGGGGTTATGTTGTCTGATTTCCAATCTGCTAGTATCTCTCCAGGCAGACAGGACTGATGGAAAGTGGCTTGGTGAGCCCCCTTGCCAGCTCGTTCAGCACCCTTGGGTGCATCCAATTCAGTCTGTGCACATCTCTGCGGTGCAGCAGGACCATCTCCTCCTGGATTGAGGGGGGCTCATTCTGCTCCCTGTCCCTGTCTCCTCACTCAGAGAATTGGATTCTCTCTGTACAACTGCTCCTATTACTAAAGACAGTGGCAAAGATTTCATTAAGCACCTCAGCCTTGTCCTCATCTTTCCACAATGTTTCCTCCTGAATCTGATAGGGGATGAAGGGTCTCCCTGGTCTTTCTTTTATTTAAATGGACGACAGATGAATTTCTAGCTGGGCTTTGGATGAACAATGAGGAGAAACTCTACATCCTGTTGTTCTTCCCTCAGCATTACACAACACATGCTGACCCAGGAAGAGCCTGAGCAATGCCTGAGGGACAGGACCTGTCCTTCATGGGATGGGGGTCAGGGCTTGGCCTTTATGCTTCATCAAACCAACCCAGGGCTTGCTCAGCATCTCAGCTGCTTGTACATTGCCTTTGCCTACCAGCCAACATGGCCTCCAATTACCTGTTCTAACGAGTCCCTGGGGAGGCTCAGCCAGCAATGGCTCTCAGTGGGACTCATTAATACTTCAGGGTACTTTGGCTTCTGCTTTTGACATGAATATTTTTCTGTAATTTCCTCTCAGCACCTGAGCTTCAAGGACTCAACACCAAATGCACCCCAGGGCTCATTAAACTAACAATCAAGCCTTAACGATCTATGTCTCTTCATGTAATTATCTTCAAGTCTTTAACAGATCTACAGATCATTGAAGCTGTTTCAAAGGGAGCTCAGAGTAAAATTGATTTCTTTTTAAGGGTGTAGGTTATTATTTTCACTGTAGAGGAGAGGTGACAACATCTGACTGAGATTGATCCAGGGTGCCTCCTAAGGAGGTCTGGGCTGGTCTGAAAAAGGGTCCCTTGAGGTCTGGCACAGTGGGGACAACCTTGCTGCACATCTCCACAAGCCCACCATGACTCTCAGCAGCCAACTGGGACTTGCATCCCTTGTCCTTACATCAGGTCTCTCTCTGCACTCCACAGTGGGGCATTACAGCCCCTCTGTACCAGCTCCCCTGCTTTCCTTAGAGAACTGGCTGCACACAGGCAGCACACAGGGAGTTATTTTCCCACCAACAGAAGAAACCTGACAAGATTCACCATTAAATCAAACACTCCTCACTCTGTGCCAAGTGCAATCTGCCACCAGTGAGGTTCACCTGCCACAAAGCTTAACCCTGTGAGAGATGTTCTAGTGAGGAAGGAGACTGTGAAATCACCACAACTCAAGAGCTGGCTAAAGACAGAATGAGTCAGACAACTGCCAGAAAGGCAAGGGTTTAACTCCCTGAAACTCAGAGCAGCAGCTGGATGGTTGAGAGGTGTCTGAATGGTCCAAGGGGAAGGTGAAGGGAAATCTAGAGAGCAACCAGAAGCGCTGGTGTGCAGATCCACTGTTGGAACAATGGTCAATTGACTTTGGACAGGTAGAAATATGTGACAGACAGGGGAGAATAAATGCACAGCGGTCCTGTTTCAGGCCAGGCAAGAGTTCACCTCCCCAAGCAGCCAGCAGAGGTGAGCTAAATTAGCAGAGGTGACCTGAGTTAACACAGCTCAGCTGAGTTAGTCCAGGCTGTTTAGCATAACACCTGCCATATCTCCCCCATAAAAGGGGCTGGTTGGGGAGGGACACTCATGGTTTCCTTAAGGACAGTCTGAATGTGGCTGGGGCATTTGGTTGGTCCTTGCATTGTGCATTACCATGTGATCCTTTGGTCAGTAAAGTACTCTCTGTTATCACTGGATGTGAGTGTAGTTTGTGATGTGCTGTTATCATTTTTTCACAGTGATTTTGTCAGTAAACTGTCCTCCTCCCAGCCCACAGAGCGTCTGTCTGTTTCTCCTCCAGGACTGAGCATTATAACCTGACCCTTGTACATGAGTACCAAGGGAATGGTCCTAAAATTGCCTGATGCCATTTTAGGACTCTACCAGTGTCCACCTTCAAACACACTGAACATCCAGAAATATCTCCCAAACAAAACGTGCGAGGGATGAAAGATGGGTCTGGACTACAGCCTCCCCAGGTAGCACCCTAGCAGCACCAGGAACCTTGGGGCTCAGGGCTTTCCTTAGAAAGGGAACAATCCTGACAATGCCTGATGTCACTTTTGGGCTCTACCAGTATACACTTTCCAACTGCTAAACGAACAGCAATAGATCCTTAAAAAAAGCTTTGAGGGATGAAAGATGTTCCTGGATTGAAAGCTCCTGAGATAGTCCACAAGCAGCCCCAGTACCCTTAGGGCTCAGGGCTTTCATAGACAACAGAATCTTCCCAGCAGTGCTTGACATCAGTTTTCGGGCTCTAACAACGTCCAGGTTTGAAACTGCAAAACGTCCAGCAATAAATCCCCCAAAAGAAAATCAAGGGCTGAGAGATTGTCCTGCCTTGAAACCTCACTAGGTAGCCCACTATCAGCTCCAGTTATACTCGGACTCAGGTCAGTCCTTACGAAGGGAATGGTTGTAACAGTTCCTGATGTCATTTCCAGGCTCTACCAGCATCCAACTTGGAAACTGCTAAACGTCCAGCAATATCTCCCAAAGGAAAAGTGAGAGGGTTGAAAAAAGTTGCTTGGAATGGAACATGCCCAGGAAGCCAACTAGCAGCCCTGGTAACCTTGGGGCTCAGAGATTTGCTTGCTAGGAGAACAGTCCTAAGGCAGGCTTCTTTATGTCACTTCCAGGCTCTGCTACCATCCAGCTTCGAAACTGCTAAAGCTCCAGCAATAAATCCTTCCTAAATAAAATTTGAGGGATGAAAGATGTTCGTAGGCTGAAACCTCCACTGTGAGAGGCGAGTAGCCCCAGTAGCCCTTGAGATCCCCTTGCCATGGGAACAATCCTAACAGAGTCTGATGTCATTTTCAGGCTCTACCAGCGTCACCCTTAAAATATTCTAAATGTAGAGCAATAGTTTCCCAACCAAAGGTGTGAGGAATTAAAGAGGTTCCTGGCCTGAACCTCCCCCAGGTAGCCCATGAGCGACCCCATTAACCTTGAGGCTCAGGGCACTCCCAGACAGGGAACAGTACTAACAGGGCCTGATGTCAATTTACAGATCTACCTGCATCCACATTCAAAACTTCTTCATGTAACACAAAGCACCAAAGCAAAAGGTGTGGGGACTGAATCCTCCCCAGGCACTGCACTAGGAGCACTGGTAAGCTTGGAGCTCAGGGCATTCCTAGCCATGAGAATGGTCCTAAAAAGCCCTGATTTCATTTTTGGCATCTACCTTCATCGACCTTCAAACACGCTGAACGTCCAGCCATAGAGTCCCAGGTTCTTTAACACCAATTGCTGTCATTTTGTTAGAGGGAACACAATTTGGAGAGATACCTGCATGCACACATGTGCACTGTTAACAAAATGGAGCTGCACTTCAAACTGACCTTGACAAACGCTGGGATTTCCAGACCAGAAACATCAAGAAGTTTTCCAACCAGAAGAGATCTTCTCTTCCTGACCATATTTTGTCTGGGCTGGAATGAAGTCTCATGTTTGCAGCCCCCAGAGTTCTGTGGGGTGGATTTGTAAGCAAAAAAGTCTAACTAAATGTGTTTGTTCCTTGCTGAGCAGGGCTTGCACAGCATCAAGGGCTTTGGACTAATTCTGCTCCAGAAATGAGTCAACTGGGAGTGCCCAAGTGCTGGGAAGGGGACAGAACAGGTCCAGGTGACCATAACTGACCAAATGAATTCTCCATACTGTATGACTACAAGAGTGAGCCCACTGTTGTGTTGCACTTGTTGTCTGCAAAGGTGGGCTGGTTTCAGCCAGGATAGAGTTGATTTTCTTTCTGGCAGTGGGTGTAATGCCGTGTTTGGGAGTTCAGGTGAGAGCAGTGCTGATAACACAGGGATGGTCAAGTTGTGTCCAAGCAGTCAGGGACTTGTCAGGTTTTTATGCTGCCCTGTTTCCGAGAACACGAGTTGCACCCAGGGAGCTGGGCGGGGACACAGCCAGGACACAGCCAGGTGACCCAAACTGGCCAAAGAGCGTATTCCATTCAATTGTGTCATGCTCAGATGATGGCTGGAGGGGAGAGGATCGTACAGATCCCGGACATGCAGTTTTGGGGACTGTCCAGGTTCAGGACAGCTCTGAGCTGCTCCCCCTGAGCTGTGCGGGTCAGTGAGAACCTGCACTGTGCAGCACCAGTTTGTATATTGTGCTGCAAAGTCCTGTTGTTGTTGTCAGTCTCTCTCTGCTGGCCCAGTAGACTGTTCTCATCCCAACCCACGATGTTTTGGGTGTTTTGGTTTCCTTTTTATTCCCTTCATCCCAGCCACAATCCACCCCCACACCGTGTTGAAGAGAGAGAGTAGCTGTGTGGTACCCGGCCCTCAGCTGGGATGAAACCATGACCAAAGGTTCCAGCACAACACCCCCACATCAAGGCAGCTCAGACATGATGGGTGGAGAACTGGGCACAAGAAGAATTTGGTCATTCTGGGGGAAGCCATAGCAGTCAGAGGTGCTGAACAGGGATCTGGCCATGAGCACATTGGGCTGTACTGGGAGGACCGTGGCCACACAGACAAGGGCCCTTCTTGTCCATCTGGATGCAGCACTGGTGAGGCCACTTCTGGAGCAGTCAGTCCCAGTGTGGGGCTCCCCAGTCTGGAGAAATGGGGAGGAACACTTGTGTGGGCAGTAAAAGTATGCCAAGTTACGATTAGGGGTCTTGTGTGGAGGGGTTGAGTGACCATTGCTTCTATAGGTCGGGGAAGGGGAGGCTGAGGGAAGCCCTGTCTGTGGTATGTGGAAAGCACATAGGGTATCAAATCCACTGAAACTGCAGCTTTAAAGGTCAGAGTGGACGTGAGGATAAAGAAATGTCACTCTGAGGGCAGTGCTGTGATTGAAAAGTCACTCAGAGGAAGTGTGGATGAGCTGGTGGGTTTGTGCTTGTGGGAACAACTGGTGAGGAGGGAGAGACATCAGAACAGGCAGGGACATCATGGGGTGAGATCAAGGTTGGGAAGGGTGCTGGGTGCCTGCAGCCTACAGGGAAACAGGCACAGGTGTGGGGCAGTGTGGGATGGGCTGTGGTGCAGATGGCCAAGGATGCCAGCCAGGCTGAAAGGGCCTGATAGTAACGAGGTCTTTGCCCCCTTAGCTGTGGCTGCTGTCCCTGCCACAGAGGCTTCAGAGGAGACACATTGTCCTCATTGCCACAGAGCATTGTTTTCCCATTGCACCCACCACAGGGGAGGCCACCATGTGTCATACCCCTGTCCTTCCCTTGGTGTCACACTCCCCACATCCCAAGGAAGAGCCCTGAGACACAGGTGAGGGTCAGAATCTCCCTGCCCAGGGGCTGGGGGTCAGCACTTGGCATTTCTGCTTCATCAGACCAAGCCAGGGTGTCTTCAGCATCAGAGCTGCCTGCACTTTGCCTGGGTTTGTCCTCATGGCCTCCAGTTGTCTGCTCTAAGGAGCCCATGCGGAGGCTTTGTCAGGAATGGCTGTCGGTGGGGCATGTAATGCTTCAAGGTACTTTGGGCATTACTCCTGACTTGAACTTCTTGAGAGGTTTCATCAGTCTTCTCTTGCTACCTTGAGGTCTGTGGACTCAGAATAAAAGACACCATGGGGCTCATTAACATCCAGAAAGCCCTTACAAGCATGGCTCTTCAACTCATATTCATTAAAGAGCTCAAAACTGCTACAATTACTTGGATTTTAGTTGTGTCCTTAGTGATACAGGTTTCAAAGGAATTTTCCATGAAGGACCTTTTTCAGTCACAGGTATTTTCTGTCATGGCTCAGTTGATAGAAGCAGTGACAGCAGCATTATGGGATGGATACCGATCTCCTAAGTGTTGCTTTTCACAAGGCGTGGCGACCTGGCTCAGGAACGGCAACGGTGCCACCCTCTGGCCGCTCGGTCCATCAGCTCACAGACACCAACGTGGGGGACGGCAAATGGCGTTTGATGGTGACTGCAACAGCCTTCTATAGCTTAGATTTATGACATCACTTCCGCCCGCTTACATCATCGGCTTAATGCTATTGGCTACCTGGAGGGCGTCCTACTGTTCCGTACAGCATGACATCTTCCGACCGCCAGGCATTCACTACCTACAACATCCACAGCTCCCTCAGCTGCTCCTCATAGGATTTGCCCTCCAGCCCCTTCCCCAGCCTGGTTGCCCTTCTCTGGACTTGCTCAAGGACCTCAATGTCCTTTGTCTGGTGGGGAGCCCAGAACTGCACACAGTACTCAAGGTGTGGCCTCACCAATGCTGAGTCCAGGGGCACAATTACCTCCCTAGACCTACTGGTCACACTGTTTTTGATACAAGCCAGGATGCCATTGGCCTTCTTGGCTGCCTGGGCACACTGCTGGCTCATATTCAGCCTGGTGTCAACCAACACCCCCAGGTCCCTCTCTTCCTGACAGCTCTCCAGCCAACCTCCCCCCAGCCTGTAGTGCTGCATGGGGTTGTTCTGTCCCATGGGCAGGACTCTGCCCTTGGCCTTGTTAAACTTCATCCCATTGGTCTCAGCCCATCGGTCCAGTCTGTTCAGATCCCTCTGAAGAGCCTCTCCACCCTCAGGCAGATCAACACTTCCTCCCAGCTTAGTGTCATCTGCAAACTTACTGAGGGAGCATTCAGTCCCTTCATCCAGGTCATTGATAAAGATGTTGAACAGAACTGGACCCAGGACTGAGCCCTGGGGGACGCCACTCGTGACCAGCCTCCAGCTGGATTTGGTTCCATTCACCACCCCCCTTTGGGCCCAGCCATCCAGCCAGTTTTGAACCCAGCTGAGGGTCCCCCTGTCCAGGCCAGTGGCAGCCAGTTTCTCAGTCAGAATGCTGTGAGAAACCCTGTCAAAGGCTTTCCTGAAGTCCAGGTAGACACATCCACAGCCTTCCCCTCGTCCATTAAGCGGGTCACCTTGTCATAGAAGGAGGTCAGTTTAGTTTGACAGGATCTACCTTTTGCAAACCTATCTTGGCTAGGACTG
This sequence comes from Gallinula chloropus, assembly GCF_964237585.1. Classification (NCBI taxonomy): domain Eukaryota; kingdom Metazoa; phylum Chordata; class Aves; order Gruiformes; family Rallidae; genus Gallinula; species Gallinula chloropus. The sequence goes on from NW_028168363.1 coordinate 46,494, forward strand.
ATCCCCTGGCCATCACACATGTGCTGCATGATAGCTCCCAGGATGACCCTCTCCATGATCTTCCTTGGGACTGAGGTCAGACTGACAGGCCATTCTTGCCTATGGGTGTCACATCTGCAGCCTCCAGTCGGTGGAACTTCCCCAGTCTGCCAGGATTGATGATAGATCACAGAAGGGGATTGGCAAGCACATCTGCCAGCTCTCTCAGCACCCTCAGCTGGATCCCATCTGGCCCCAATGGGTTCATCTTCAATTTACGGGCACCTTTCCCCACACTTGACAGAAGTGGCCTCCAGAGGCTGAGGGCTTGGGATGTCTTTCCAACTGCCTTGTCAATGGCTCCTTCTCTGGACAGGGATCCCAGCTGCCTGGCCTCCCTGCCTGCTAATTCCAGGCTGTGTGCCCCATTGTCCCAGCATCAGAGTAGCCAGATGATGATGTGCTCCCTTGGAAAGTGGCTGAAATTGTTTCTCATGTCTCTCAGCTCACTCAAGGACAAGGATCTGGATATAACCTCTGGTACCGCTTCTTCCTCATGATCTTGTGGTTGTCACCGTTCATCATCATCTTTCACAAGGCTAACAGATTTCTCCTTCTGTATAGGGGCAACTGATATTGGTACTGGTTGGCTGTCTGGCTCAGCTATAGCATTGGACTCTGAGGTAGAACAATAGCAGCCAATTACACTCAAACCTGGTGATAACACCGAGTACCTTATTGACCCAAAGACTGAGGATTGACAGAGAGCTGCACATTATGAGGACCAACCCAATGCCCATCAGCACTCAGATTGCCCTGAAGGCACCCAGGAGTGCCCCTCCCCAACCAGCTTCTTTTATGGGGAAGTAATATCAGGTGATGTGGAAAAAAACCCTGGCTAACTCAGCTCACCTGGGCTGGCTGCTTGGGAAGGTTTATTCTGGCCTTTCCAGAACCAGGACATCCATAGGGGAGCTCGGTGCTTAATAACCATTCCAGATGTGGCACAACAAACTGCCATTGTTGAGCTCCACATTCAGTGCCAAACAGGACAGTGGTTGTTTGACCTTGGCTGGACACCAGGTGCCCACCAAGCTGCTCTGTCAATCCCTCCTCAGCAGGACATGGAGGGGAGAAAAATGTGAAGGAAAAACCAGAACCCAAACCTGTGGGTCAAGTTAAAGTCAGTTTACTACAGTAAAAGTAAAAGTCCAGGGGTGAAATCAAAGCAAAAGCAAAAGGTGATTCTATGCTTCCCATCATCAGGCGATGCCTGGCCACTTCTCAGAAGCAAGGCTTCAGAAAATGTACTGGATGCTCCTGAAGACCAATATTGAGAAAACAATGAATGTCTGCCATTTCCATCCCTCTCAGCTTCTTATTGCTGAGAAGAAATCATATGGCATGGAATATCTTGTTGGTCAGTTTAGGTCAGCTCTCCTGATTGTTTCACCTCCCCAGGTCTTGCTAATGCCCAGTCTATGGTGGAGGGAGGGGCAAATGCTGGAGAGACTACAATAATGAACATGACAACTTGCCCAAGAGAGCAGCCCTGCAGATGTCCAGGAAGAGCAGAAGTGCAAGAGCTGCAGCTCCCGTGTGTCTGCAAAAGGCAGGAGGAGGAACTGGCTGATGGAGCTGCTGTTGGACATCTGCTGCCTCTGGGCATTGAAAAGCCTTGTAGAAAGAAAAGACAGAAGAGATTTATAACAAAGAAAACTAAAATGCTTGATGTGCCTCACAGATCCCAGGAAGTGCCATGAGGAGCAGAAGCCTCTCCCATGGGCTCCCAAAGAGTCATTCCTGGTCTTCAGTTTTGAGTACGAGTGAATGTGGGTGATCAACTCTGACACACAGTTTCCGTCAGACGAAATCCCCTGTCAGGGTGAAGGGGATCATGGAAACTTCTCTCCCAGTTCTGTTGAAATGCTTAGAATTATTTTCAATTTTCCTCATTTTATTTAGACACACCTGTAATTCAAAGAGTCTTCAGGAAAAGGGGAAAATCATCTCTAAAGATGGTACCTGGGACAAATGCCATTCTTCTCAGGGGGAGCCTCATCAATCAGGCTGATAGAGGTGACAAGGAAAAGATCGAGCTGTCCCATCAGCAATGACTTTCCCTGTAGCTGCAGGCCAAGAACATGCTGAGGAGGGAGTGTTTCATAGTCCTAACCATGATCATCTGCTGTCAAATCATGTGGCCAAAGGAATTCCCCAGCAGGCTCAAAAATGCTGCTCCCAGGCACTGCCCTCTTTCAGCAGTGCTCCATTGGACATTGGGTCTCCCTGCATGCCTCTTGGAACACATCTAGCACCTCAGTCTAAACACCTCCCTCCCAGCCTTCACCCCAAGTAATGCCCATGTGAGCTGGGACAATCAGCTCCCAGGCAGCAGGTGCCTCTTTTGTGCCCACTGAAACTGAGGTGGTGTTTGAGGAAGCCATAGGGCAGAGCTGTGTCCCCTTCCAGCCCCAGGGCTGCAAAGCAAGGATGAGGGTTTTGGAGAGAGTCACCTGACTCCTTCCTTCCACAGGGGAAAAGAGACCCCTCATTGTCCCTGTCTGTGTCTCCTGTCTCATGCAGAGACAAGGAAAGGAGATTCTCCTGCCCAGCTCTGATCAGGAGAAATGACAGAAGGAGATATTCAAGACCCGTCTGGATGCCTGTCTGAGTGATATGTCCTAGGGAGCTGCTTTGGCAGGGGGGTTGGACCCGATGATCTCTTGAGGTCCCTTCCAACCCCTACAATTCTATGATTCTATGATTCTCTCCAGATGAGGGAGGTAACTTTAGTGAGGAATTCAGTGTCTTTCAAAGTTGGTTCCTTGGAGCTCCAGAGACACCTTGAAGGAGCCCAAGGGGATGGAATATGTAACACCTTCACCTGCTCCTCTGCTGTGAGCTGGGCTGGGCTCCTGGGACTGTGGGAGCTCATGAAACATTACAGCGCTGCAGAGAGGCAGCTCTGCCCAGGAGCAGCTCCTCTGCCAAGCACACAGGGCTGGGGACACTGCCTGTAGGCACCGAGGGGAGACCTGTGAGGCTGAGAGAGCTGATGGATGCTGAGAGCTCACTGGAGGAGAAATCTCCACAGCCTCTCCCTGGTATGTCTGTGGGTGCAGGGCAATGCAGGTCCTATTCCTGGAGGGATGTCCTAAAGCTGGGACATGGGGGGTCTGTCAGGAGAACAGGTTCTCTCTATGACCAGAAAGTGCTGCCTGGAAGGGATGCCCTTCTGCCCCAGCAGAGGGACAGGGCAGGACAACTGTCTTCTCCTGGGCATAGCTGCAGATTTGTGAAGCAGCGTGTGCACCAAGGGATGCCCAGGGCTGACATCATGAGCAGGGTCCCTGCGGCCCAGGGACTGTGTGCTGGGGCAGTTACTCTGCTGCTACCAGGGTCAGCACTCAGCCTACCTGGTGGGCTTCCATAAGCATCGCTGCAGAAAGAAGCTGTGGGTGTAAATTGTGCAGTGTAGGGTCCTTCTGCTGTAAGACAGTGCTGCATGGGTCAGCTTTGCTCCCAGCTCCAGCTGATCTCTTCAGAAGTTCTGAAGGGACTATGAAGAATGACATGAAGGAAGCATTTGCCTTCCTGTCAGAGTCTTTACTATGACAATTCCTGTCTTGTGGACTTTCTGGCTGTGGTAAATAAGAATTTATTTCTCCCAAAGAGGTCTGCAGAGAAGATCTCAGTGCAGGATAGGTTGGATGAGGTTGTTAGCACAGAGGTGGAGGTGACGTAAGCAAAGAGCAGCAGCTGCAGGGACATCTCCAGGCAGCAGAGACATGGTCAGGGAGTTTAGAAGGAGCTTCTCCCAGTAATGTCCTGTTAGTGGGGATTTGGTACCTCCCCGACATCCCCCTCAGTGCAGACCCTTTCATACAGTGACCCCCTGGTTTGTGCCACCCAGCTCAGAATCAGAGCCTGGAGTTCCAGGATTTTAGACTGAGTCTTCTCCTTAGCAGACAAACACCCTGTGAGGAGAAACCCCTGAGTGCCTGTCTGTCTGTCCCTGTCCTTCCAGCGTTGGCTGGAACATTTGTTGCTGTTTCTCCTCCCGTCCTTGTTGCTTTTGTCCCACCATTACCAGGAGGGTTCCTGCTGGGCTGCAGCTGCCTCTGACAATGGCACCGCTCTCCCAGGGACTCTTGTGCCCCAGAGAGGAGTCCCATGCAGGAGACATCTCAGGATTGAGGCAATGGTAATGCCCTTTATCTCCTGTGTGTGGGCAGCTGCACTGAGCCCTGTGTGTCTCTGGCTGGGAGCAGGGAGCTGAGATCCTCCTTGGGTAAGAAAGATGAGACCACAGGAGGGCTTTGGAGTTCTGCCCTGTGAGACTGGATTCCTCAGCTCTCTGTGGGGTCCAGTATCTTCTATGGGGAACACCAGGTTGTGATCAGAGAGCGTCCAGCACAGGGCAGCTGAGAGCAGGGCTGATGGACAGAGCAGCTCTCCCCACTCTGCACTCAGGGGAAGGTTTCACTGGCACTGCAGCAGCAATGTCAGGGAGTCCTGACAGAAGAAACACTCCCCAGTTGCAGTGAGGAGAAAACCAAAGCTCTAAAGCTCTGCTCCGCCCCTGGGTGAAACTGGAGTGACAGTGCTGAAAAGCTCATTCCTATCCACAGGGGATTTAGTCTGAGATCACATACTCCTTCTATTTACTGACTGCTGCCAGGCAGGACTGAGTTCTCGAGAGCCACAGCTGAGCCTCCTCCCAGCAGTGGCACGCTCAAGCCAGCACAAAGCAGACCTCCCAAAAGGGACCTGCCAAAAGTCTTCCTGAATCCAGAGAGTCAATGTGAATTGGAAGAGGTTTTCCTCAAATTAGACTTCCCTAACTTCTCACTGTGCCTTTTCCTCCTTGAACAGGTCTCCACACTTGACAGCAGCAGATGTCCAACAGCAGCTCCATCAGCCAGTTCCTCCTCCTGCCCTTTGCAGACACAAGGGAGCTGCAGCTCCTGCACTTCTGCCTCTTCCTGGGCATCTACCTGGCTGCTCTCCTGGGCAATGGCCTCATCATCATCACCATAGCCTATGACAACCACCTCCACACCCCCATGTACTTCTTCCTCCTCAACCTCTCTCTTACTGACCTTGGCTTCATCTCCACCACTGTTCCCAAATCCATGGCCAATTCCTTGTGGGACACCAGGGCCATTTCCTACACAGGATGTGTGGCTCAACTCTTCTGCTTTGTATTGTTTATCTCCACAGAGTACTGTCTTCTCACTGTCATGGCCTATGACCGCTACGTTGCCATCTGCCACCCCCTGCACTACGGGACCCTCCTGGGCAGCAGAGCTTGTGTCCACATGGCAGCAGCTGCCTGGGGCACTGGGTTTCTCTATTCTGTGATGCACACAGCCAACACATTTTCACTGCCCCTCTGCCATGGCAATGCTGTTGACCAGTTCTTCTGTGAAATCCCCCAGATCCTCAAGCTCTCCTGCTCAGATGCCTACCTCAGGGAAACTGGACTCATTGTGGTCAGTGTCTGTTTAGGTTTTGGGTGTTTTGTGTTCATTGTGGTGTCCTATGTGCAGATCTTCAGGGCTGTGCTGAGGATCCCCTCGCAGCAGGGACGGCACAAAGCTTTTTCCACCTGCATCCCTCACCTGGCCGTGGTCTCCCTGTTTCTCAGCACTGCCTTCTTTGCCTACCTGAAGCCCCCCTCCATCTCCTCCCTATTTCTGGACCTGGTATTGTCATTTCTTTACTCAGTGTTTCCACCAGCAGTGAACCCCCTCATCTACAGCATGAGGAACCAGGAGTTGAAGGATGCTGTGTGGAAACTGAGCACTGGATGTTTCTAAGCAACAACGAACTGCTCATCTTCTTCTGCTTATCACTGACCATGAGGGCTGTGCTCTCTCTGCATCACGTCTGCCTGAGAAGGTGCACATATTTTTCTTTCTTAAAATTTCTCCTGACATTTATTAAATATTTATAAGTACATTTTCATCAACTGAATCACTTGACCACTTGTCTGAAATGGCAATGCTTTCCCACCATGACAGAACAGGAATTTCCTTGAAGTGCAACAAACATAAAGTCACAGAATCTTTTACAAAGTCCAACCACAGCCGAACCCTGCCTAATCCACCTCCAGACCATGTCCTCAAGCACAACATCTGCACACCTTTGTAATACTTCCAGGGATGGTTACTCCACCACGTCCCTGGGCAGCCTGTTCCACTAGCTGAATACCCTTTCCATAAAGAAATTCTTCCTGATCTCTAACCTAAATCTCCCCTGGTATAATTTCAAGCCATTCCCTGTCATCCTATCGCTTGTTATCTGAGATAAGAGGCCAACCTCCACCTCTCTATATCCTTCTTGCAGGTCCTTGTAGAGAGTGATAAGGTCTCCCTCAGCATCCTGAAGACTAAAACGCCCCAGTTCCCTCAGTTGATCCTCACAGGACTCGTGCTGCAAACCTTTCACTGTCTACTCTGCCATTCTCTGGACACAATCCAGCATCTCAACGTCCTTCTTTGAGCAAGGGGCTCAAAACTGGACAGAGCACTCAAGGTGTGGCCTCACCAGAGCTGAGTATAATGGAACAATCTCTTCCCACTCCTGGCAGTCACACTATTCCTGATCCAGGCCTGGATGCCGCTGGCCTTCTTGGCCACCTGGGCACAGCGCTGCTCATATTCAGCTGACACCCCCATATCCTGTACTTCTAGGGAGCTCTCCAGCCACTCTGCTCCAGGACTGTAACCCTGCCTGTTGTTATTGTGAGCAAAGCTCATGACCAAGCCCCATAAAGCCTCTGCCAATTGATCCAGCCTGTCCAGGTCGCTCTGCAGAGCCTTCCTGCCTTCCACAGTTTGGTGTCATGTACCAACTTATTGAGGCTGCACTCAATCCCCTCGTCCAGACCATTAATAAAGATGTTAGAGAGGATGGGCCCCAGCACTGAGCCCTGGAGAACACCACATGGGATGTGCTGCCAGCTGGATTTAACTCCATTCACCACAGCTGTTTGGGCCCAGCCTTCAGCCAGTTTCTGACCCAGCAAAGAGTATACCCATCTAATCCATGAACAGAGGCTTCAGCAGGGTGCCCTGGGGGAAACTGATGAAGGCTTCACTGAAGTCCATGTAGATCACATCCACAGCCTTCCCCTCATCCACTAAGCAGGTCACCTGGTCATAGAAGGAGATCAGCAGCTTGAAGCACAATCTGCCTTTCCTAAACCCATGCTGACAGGGCCTGATGGCCAGAGTGTCCTGCATGTGCTGCATGATGGTGCTCAAGATAATTTGTTCCATCACCTACCCTAGCACCAAGGTCAGGCTGACAGGCCTGTAATTCCCCAGGACCTCCCTCTGTCCCTTCCTGTAGATGGGTGTCACATGTGCCAGCTTCCAGTCAGGTGGAAACACCCCGGTCAGCCAGGACTCCTGGTAACTAAGGGAAAGTGGCTTGGGGAGGAAATCCACCAGCTCCCTCAGTACCTTGGGGTGTTTCCCATCCAGACCCATCAACTCGTATGGATCTAAGTGGCTGAGCGGGTCAGTAACCAGTTCCCCATGGATGATGGGGACTTCAGTCCTCTTCCCATCCCCATCTTTCCACTCAGGGGTCTGGGTATCAGGGGACCAATGGTGTTACTACTAAGGACTTAGGCAAAGTACATCAGCCTTTTCTTCATCCTCCATCACAGTGGTTCCCCCCGATCCAGTGAAGGTGGGAGATTCTCCCTGGCCCTCCTTTTGTTATTAATGAATTTATAGAATTAATAACAAAAGGATTACCAGGGAGAATCTCCCACCGTTATTGTAGGTCGCAAACAAAAGGTGCAAGGGCTGAAAAAATTTCCTTTCTAGAACACCCCCCCCAAGTATTCCACTAGTAGCCCCAGTATCTTTGGGGGTCAGGGCTTTCCTAGCCAGGGGAACAGTCCTACCATTGCCCCACACAATTTTTGTGTCTCTACTGGGTTCCGCCTTTGAAAATTCTAAACATCAATAGCTCCCAAATACATCTGTGAAGGCTGAAAGATGTTCCTGGGCTGAAACCTTACCAGTTAGCCAACAAGACGCTCTTGTAAACTTTGGGCAAAGGGCATTCCTGGCTATGGGAATTGTCCTATAACACCAGACATCATTTTCCAGCTCTACCAGCGTCCACATTCAAAGACACTAAATGCCCAGCAATAGCTCCACAACAAAAGGTTTGAGGGCTGAAATATCTTGGGAGTCTGAAAACTCCCCAGGATGCCCAAAAGCAGCCCCAGTAACCGTGAGGCTCAGAGCTTTTGTAGCTGAGGGAACGATCTTAATAGTGCCTGATGTCATTTTCAGTCTCTATCAGCATCCAACTTCAAATGTGCTGAATGTCCACCAATAGCACCAAAACAAAAGGAGCGAGTGATTAAAGCTGCTCCTGGCCTGAAACCTACTCAGACATCCCATTAGCAGCCCCAGTAATCTTGGAGCTCAGGACTGTCCTTGTCAAAGGGAACCGTCCTTACAAGTCCCTGACATAATCTGGCTCCAGCAGCGTCAAGTTTCAAAAATGCAAAATATCCAGCAAGAGCACCTAAACCTGCCCAGGTTGTGCACTGGGAGCACCAGTAAAGCTGACCCCCTTCACACGCTGCTTGGCCGTAGCAGCAGCTGAGGAGAGAGATTTCATGGTTATTAAACTGTGTCATGATTAACTGATGTTTGCTGTCAGAGAAATCTGTCTGTGCCTGTGAGCAGAGATGATGCCAGGAAAAGTGTTGGGAGTCCCAGGAGGCTTGGGGAAGAGCAAGATTCTCCATTCAGGGTTGGATCTCCAGAGACTGCTTTACCTGCCTGTCCAGATCTCCTTAGAAGACCCATACCCATCACAGAATGCTGCTGTCACTTCTTCTATCGACTGAGCCATGACAGAAAATACCTGTGACGGGAAAAAGGTCCTTCATGGGAAATTCCTTTGACATCTTCATCACTAAGGACCTAACTGAAATCCAATTAGTTGTAGGAGTTTTGAGTTTTTTAAATGAAAGTGACTTGAAGAGCCATGCTTGTAAAGGCTTTCTGGATGTTAATGAGCCCCATGGTGTCTTTTCTTCTGAGTCCACAGACCTCAGATACCAAGTGGAGAATGATGAAACATCTCAAGAAGTTCGAGTCAGGAGTAATGCCCAAAGTACCTTGAAACACTATCAGGCCCCACTGGGAGCCATTCCTGACCAAGCCTCCCCATGGGCTCGTTAGAGCAGACAACTGGAGGCCATGAGGACAAACCCAGGCAAAGCACAGGCAGCTCTGATGCTGAGGACACCCTGGCTTGTTCTGATGAAGCAGAAATGCCAAGTGCTGACCCCCAGCCCCTGGGCAGGGAGATCCTGACCTTCACCTGTGTCTCAGGGCTCTTCCTTGGGATGTGGGGAGTGTGACACCAAGGGAAGGAGAGGGGTATGACACAGGGTGTCCTTCCCTGGGGTAGATGCAAGAAGGCAACCATGCTCCATGGCCATGAGGACAATGTGTCTTCCCTGAAGCCTCTGTGGCAGGGACATCAGCCACAGCCAAGGTGGCAAAGATCTCATTTCTATCAGGCCCTTTCATCCTGGCTGGCACCCTTGGCCATCTGCACCACAGCCCATCCCACACGGCCTCACCCCTGTACCTGGTTCTTTGTAGGCTGCAGGGATGCAACACGCTTTCCCACCTCATTGTCACCTAACAATGTCCCTGCCTGTACTGCTGCTGTCTTTGTGTCCTCGCCAGCTGTTCCCACAAGCACAAACCCACCAGCTCATCCACACTTCCTCCCAGTGACTGCTTGCACCACAGCACTACCCTCAGAATGACATTTCATCCTCATGTCCACCCTGGCCTTCAGAGCCATCAGTTCACGTGGACTTCTTTTCTTCTGTTCTTTTCACATAGCACCACGAGGGCTTCCCTCAGCCTCCCCTTCCCCAGGCTAAAGAAGCCCAGGTCTCTTGGCAGACTTTCCCTGACCACATACGTGTTCCTCCTCATTCCTCCAGACTGAGAAGCCCCACACTGGGACTGACTGCTCCAGAGGTGGCATCACCAGTGCTGAGTCCAGATGGACCAGAAGGGCCCTTGTCTGTGCAGCCACACTCCTCCCAGTGCAGCCCAATGTGCTCATGGCCAGATTCCTGTTGAGCACCTCTGACTGCTATGGCAGCCCCTGCAAGGCCCAAATTCTTCTCCTTGTGGCCAGTGTGATAAACGAGCCTTTGTTCAGTAAACCACATGGACCTTGAAACAGGTTGTAACGTTCTGACTTTGTAAGAATGGTTGTGTAACGAATATTGTGAGTTGCTAACGAGACATGGAATTGAGTTATAGGTCACTTAGAAGTGGAAACCATAGAAATTAAGTAGCCAATGAATGAGCTTGCTGTTAAAGATGAGCAAATATGGGAGAGGGGCCAACTAAGGGACAAGTGAACGTTTGCTGATTCTTCCGATAATAGTTGAAATAGTAGGAGGTTTGGATGAATGATCCTAAACGGAATGCTTTAGAAGCTTTTCTGCTTGCAGGAGGAGGGAATGATTCTTTTTATGCTTGTACGAGTTAAAACAAAGGTAAAATAGTTTGAAGTTAATCTTAAGCTTATTTTGTATTATGCTTTGCTTATGGAATGGAACGAGCGATGAGAGGAAGAGAAAGAAGAGGCTAATTTGGAAAACATCCTATAAAAAACAGTCTGTGACCACACCAGTGTGGTGAAAGACATCTTAAACCAGGGTCACCGATGAGGAAGAATGAAAAAGTCTGTTTAATGATTGGACAAGAAGACGAAGACAAATCACATATGAACTTTGCTTGGCTAATCACAAGAATTAATAGATAACTGGAAAATAAATTGCTTTGTTTATTAAAGAGTATAAATACTTGTATCCTACCTCTCTACAGCGCGGAGTGGTGAGACTCAGGTCTCCTCCCGCCCAGCGCTGTGTCTTTCTCTCTGAATAAACTGCTGCTGACCACACTCCCAGCGTGAGTGTCTCGTTTGTCGATAACAGTGGGGGTTCTTTGGGTGTTTTAGTCTGTTCGTTTTCTGCATCTGCCTCTGGCTCCCCGTTCCCAGTTTGTAAGCTCTCCCTCTCCCTGCCTGGACTCTTCCCTTGGTCTCTCTCTGTCTCTGCCAGCTCCCTCTCTCACTGTTCTAAGCTGTCTGTCCCATGGCACAGGCTATTTGTCTGCCCTTCTCTGTCCCTCCATGTCCAGGTCCCTCCTGCAGTGTTTTATTTTGTCCCTATCCAGCTGGGAGCCCGTGACTGGTTTGCAGTTGTTTGTTTTTCTTTCTCTGAAACTCCCTGTCTGCATCCCAGTCTCTGTTCTTCGGATTCCTCCCTCTCTGCCACACAGCCTTGGTGATGTTTTGCCCTTCTCCATTCCTCACTGGCCAGCGCTTGCTCCTAATTTGTTAATCCTGCCCTCCATACCCTGTAGTTCTTGTCCTTGTTCCATCTCTCTGGTGCTGGCTCCCAGATGTGGAATAGGCTGGGAAATGTTGCTTTAGCAAATTGAAAAGGTGTTATGAACGTTTGCTGATTCTTCCAATAATAGTTGAAAATAGTACAAGGTTTGGATGAATGATCCTCAACGGAATGCTTTAGAAGCTTAATGATTCTTTTTATGCTTGTACGAGTTAAAACAAAGGTAAAATAGTTTGAAGTTAATCTTAAGCTTATTTTGTATTATGCTTTGCTTATGGAACGGAACGAGCGATGAGAGGAAGAGAAAGAAGAGGCTAATTTGGAAAACATCCTATAAAAACCAGTCTGTGACCACACTAGTGTGGCGAAAGACATCTTAAACCAGGGTCACCGATGAGGAAGAATGAAAAAGTCTGTTTAATGATTGGACAAGAAGACGAAGACAAATCATATATGAACTTTGCTTGGCTAATCACAAAAATTAATAGATAACTGGAAAATAAATTGCTTTGTTTATTAAAGAGTATAAATACTTGTATCCTACCTCTCTACAGCGCGGAGTGGTGAGACTCAGGTCTCCTCCCGCCCAGCGCTGTTTCTTTCTCTCTGAATAAACTGCTGCTAAGCACACTCCCCGCGTGAGTGTCTCGTTTGTCGATAACAATTGTGGTGCCGTGACTCAGATCCGGTAATTGATCACCAGATACTTCTACGGGAGGCGCCCCACTCTATTTTGAGTGGCCCGAGGGAGGTTTTTTGGGTGATCAGTCCCGGATTTTCCAAAAGGCAGAGAGAAAGAAAGAAAGAAAAATCTGGTTTCCATGCATGAAGAATACCCAACGAAGAAGCTCACCAGACGTTGTGGGCTTTCGGGCTTCCAGTACAGTGGCCCTACGGTGCCGGTTTTTACCCAAGGGACTGGTAAGTCATTGCGCTTCCCTTTGGAGGTATCCTTAAAAATGGGCCAGGGAAAATCTAAGGAGAAAATGATGCATTATTGTGTAAATCTATGGGGAGAGAAAGAAATTGGCACAAATATTTTTTGGCCCCGCTGTCTCAGCGGCCCTGCCAGAGGATCCGCTCGGCTCTCCACCCACGAAGCGAAATTCTCGGCAAGAAGCAAAGAAAAGCCGGCAAAGCCCCTTAATCTTTGTGCACGAAGCCCCGGACGAAGACGCGGGACGCGTGAGTACAGGCCAGTTTACCGTTCGGTTGGGGCCAGGATTCCTGGGGTGGGAGAGGTATGAACCCCGAGAGGTGGGTAAGAGTACAGACCCCGGATGATGGGACAGAGGAGAAGCAGGCCCACTGTCACCATGGGTGGGGGAGATCCTGTGAATCTTTCCCCAGTACCCCCGAGTAGTCCATTGGGACTGATGATTAAGTACTGGGATGCTCACCCTTCTAGGCGGGGTAAGAGTAAAGTAAAGATGATACATTAATGTATGGAAGTCTGGGCAGGACAACCCATAAGGGGTGAATCTGTTCGCTGGCCCAGGTTTGGTTCCTTTGAGGATTGGGTATGTCAAGCTCTAAATTTGTGTGTCAAAAAAAGGAACCCTTTAGTTTAGAAGAAAGTGAATATGCAGCCCTTTGGATAATTTCTGAAACAAGGGCAAATTTATACCCTTTAAGTGAAAGAGAACCCCTTACGAGAAGTGGCAATGGGGGGATGAGAAAATGTTTAAAGAAGACTAGGGGTGTCAAGAGCTTTATTTGCTGGGGATAAGGAGTAAGACAGAGCCCCTGGTAAAACTGAAAGTATGTCCCCAGCAGTAAGAAATTGAGTTCCTCGTGGACTCAGGGACGGAAAGATCCACCATCCAAAGTTTACCCCCGGGGATGTAAAATTTCCTTGGAGACAGTACAGGGAATTGGCACAAAAGGGGAACCCTTTGCGGTACCCGTGGTCAAGGAAATACTATTTGAAAGCAACTCCAAAACTGGCTTAGAGTCATTGTTGCTGGTGCCTGAAGCTGACTATAATTTACTGAGATGAGACTTAATGGTTAAACTAGGAATTTCTATGGAAATAAATAAAAAAAACCAATTAGGAGTTAAATTATGCTCCCTTAAAGTTGAAGATGAAAAGCAAATGAACCCTGAGGTCTGGGATACCCCAGAGACCACGGGGAGATTAAATATTAAACCTTTTGTGATTGTGATTAAGGACCCTGAGGTCCTGGTACAAATTAAACAATGCCCACTACCTGAGGAGGGTAGGAAGGGATTGGAACCAGAAATTAAAAGACTAACAACTTTTACGGGAATATGAGCCGGGCCAAGGAGTAACCCTCGTCCAATATGTGGACGACTTGTTGTTGGTCGGAGAAGATGAGGAAACAATTAGATGGGAGAGTATTAAACTTTCAAACTTTTTAGGTTTACAGGGTTTAAAGGTGTTTAAACAAAAATGACAGTCTGTAGAAGAAGTAGTAAAGTACCTAGGACACAGACTCAGTAAAGGAACTAAGAAATTGGATCGTGAAAGGGTTAATGGAATACTCTCTATGCCTCTGCCCAGAAATAAATGACAAGTGTAACAATTATTGGGACTTTTTGGGTATTGTAGGCAATGGGTTGAGAATTTTAGTGGAAAAGCAAAACTTTTATATGCTAAATTAGCTCATGAAGGGTTGCTAAAGTGGACTCCAGAGGATGGAGAAAAATTGGAAACACTTAAGAGGGAACTGACAAATGCCCCCATGCTCAGTTTACCCGACTTGCGGAGACCCTTTTTCTTCTTTGTTAATACAGAGGGAGGTGTCGCATACGGGGTATTGGCTCAGGAGTGGGCAGGAAGCAAAAACCTATAGCTTATATTTCCAAACTATTAGACCTGATTAGCAGGGGATGGCCCACTTGTCTGCAAATAATAGCAGACACGGTACTATTGGTGGAGGAAGCTCTCAAAATTACCTTTGGGGGAGAGTTGAAAGTAATCAGGGGAATATTACAACAAAAAAGTGGACAAATGGATATTAATTGCTTCTCCAAAGTTGTCTCTAGAAACTACCTCTCTGCAGAATCCGGCCCAATTTTTATATCTGGAACCTTATTCACAGACTCAAAATATGCTTTTGGAATAGTTTATACATTTAGAAGGTTTGGGAATAGAGAGGGTTAATAAATTTATAAGGAAAAGACTAATCCATCAAGAGCTTACAAGGCATAAGGGGCCTTAAGAAAATTGCAGGGGACACCAGAAAGGGTTAACCCCGCAAATAAGGGCAAATCATTTAGCTGACCAAGGAGCTAAAAGAGCTGCTTTACTAATTCTGGAGACTAGGGACACAGAGATATCGGATAAGAGGCAGAAAGAACTAAATCCACAGGTACCAAAATTCACACCAGAGGAGTAAGAAAAACGAATAAAGATGGGAATACAAAAGAATAGTTCAGGAACCTGAGAATTACCTGACAGCCCAGAGGTTTTTCCTAAAACAATGGCCCTCAAGATTTTACAGAGCATACACAGTGGTACACACTGGGGCACTCAAGCCTTAATTGACCAATTTGTAATTAAGTATATGTGCATTGGTTTGTAGGAAGTGGCTAGGCAAATTTTAAGGGGATGTAGAACGTGTCAAAGGGTCACAATAGACAATATCAAAGAAAAAATAAAGCAGCTGAATCCT
Source organism: Gallinula chloropus (assembly GCF_964237585.1). Lineage (NCBI taxonomy): Eukaryota > Metazoa > Chordata > Aves > Gruiformes > Rallidae > Gallinula > Gallinula chloropus. Next base: position 61,545 of record NW_028168363.1, read on the forward strand.
GTAGTTTCACAAAATGTTTTTAATTAGTATTTTTAACAGCACTGCTGCCTACAACAAGAGTTTTCCTCCTCCCAAGCACTGTGCCCCTCCCCTGTGCTGGCATCTTGCTGGTGCCAGTGTATCTGCAGGGTGGACTTGGCCAGGGAGATGACAGCGTTACAGCTGCCTGGTGGGGTGCTGACTTAGCACCAAAAAGTTAGTTTTTTAACTGAAAACATGATGACAGCCTGTGGTGGTTTTACCCCAGCTGGGAGCTGAGATCCACGCAGCTGCCTGCTCCTTATAGGAAAAGAGCAGGGAAAGAGTGAAGTGGGGGTGTGTGTGTGTGTGTGTGAGGCAAGGAAGGGGAAGGAAAGGGCCAAATAACAACCCCAAAACCAAGACACTAAGAGGCCCGTGGGTTGGGATAAGGAGAGTTTACTAAGATAATTATAATATATCAATTATATTATATATAATATATTATAAAAATAATAATTGATAGAAACCTGACTAAGAACCACCCTGCACAGAGCATCAGTTATCCAGAGTTTTCTCTTACAGACCCTGATGTTACGGGTACCAAAGGAGCATCCAGAGGTGACAGGACCAGTGGCAGCGGGAAGAGCGCGAAGTCCCCAGAGCCACCGACGTCAAAACGGGTTCCACACGGTTCCTGAAGGACGGAGTGTTGGTTCCTATTGGACAGGGGGGTCCCGATGGGGCAGGGGGGTTGCTATGGGGCAGGATCTATGGGGCAGGGGCATCTATGGTACAGGGGGGTCCCGATGGGGCGGAGGGAATGTGTGGGGCAGGATCTATGGGGCAGATTCTATGGGGCAGGTGGATCTATGGGGCCGGGGGATCTATGCGTCGGGGGGATCTGTAGGGCAGGATCTATGGGGCAGGATCTATGGGGAGGGGGGTCCCTATTGTACAGGGGGGTCTCTATGGGTCAGGGGGGTCTATGGGGCAGGATGTGTGGGGCAGATTCTATGGGGAGGGGGGGTCCCTATTGTACAGGGGGGTCTCTAAGGGGCAAGATCTATGGGGCAGGATCTATGGGGTAGGATGTGTGGGGCAGGATGTATGGGGCCGATTCTATGGGGCAGGGGGGGTCCTATTGGATAGGGGGGTCCCTATGGGTCAGGGGGGTCTATGGGGCAGGATCTATGGGGCAGAAGATTCCCTATTTTACAGGGGGGATCTATGGGGCAGGGGGGTGTCTCTATGGGGCAGGATGTGTGGGGCAGGATCTGTGGGGCAGATTCTATGGGGCAGGATCTATGGGGCAAGAGGGTCCCTATTGTACAGGGGGGTCTCTATGGGGCAGGGGGGTCTATGGGGCAAGGGGATATATGGGGCAGGATGTGTGGGGCAGGATCTATGGGGCAGGAGGGTCCATATTGGACAAGGGGGTCTCTATAGGGCAGGAGGATCTATGGGGCAGGGGGGATCTATGGGGCAGGATCTATGGGGCATGATGTGTGGGGCAGAATCTATGGGGCAGGGGGGTCCCTATTGTACAGGGGGGTCTCTAAGGGGCAGGATCTATGGGGCAGGATGTGTGGGGCAGGATGTATGGGGCCGATTCTATGGGGCAGGGGGGGTCCTATTGCATAGGGGGGTCCCTATGGGTCAGGGGGGTCTCTAAGGGGCAGGATCTATGGGGCAGGATGTGTGGGGCAGGATGTATGGGGCCGATTCTATGGGGCAGGGGGGGTCCTATTGTATAGGGGGGTCCCTATGGGTCAGGGGGGTCTATGGGGCAGGATCTATGGGGCAGGAGATTCCCTATTGTACAGGGGGGATCTATGGGGCAGGGGGGTGTCTCTATGGGGCGGAGGGAATGTCTGGGGCAGGATCTATGGGGCAGGATGTGTGGGGCAGGATGTGTGGGGCAGGGGGGGTCTCTATGGGGCAGGATCTATGGGGCGGGGGATATATAGGGCAGGATGTGTGGGGCAGGATCTATGGGTCAGAGGGGTCTCTATTGTACAGGGGGGTTTCTATGGTACAGGGGGGTCGCTATGGGGCAGGAGGGATCTATGGGGCAGGATCTATGGGGCAGGAGGGATCTATGGGGCAGGATCTATGGGGCAGGAGGGTCCATATTGGACAAGGGTGTCTCTATAGGGCAGGAGGATCTATGGGGCAGGGGGATCTATGGGGCAGGATCTATGGGGCAGGATCTATGGGGCAGGGCCATGTGTGGGGCAGGATCTATGGGTCAGGGGATTCCCTATTGTACAGGGGGGTCTCTATGGGGCAGGGGGATCTGTGGGGCAGGATCTATGGGGCAGGATGTGTGGGGCAGGGGGGTTGCTATGGGGCAGGATCTATGGGGCAGGGGCATCTATGGTACAGGGGGGTCTCGATGGGGCGGAGGGAATGTGTGGGGCAGGATCTATGGGGCAGATTCTATGGGGCAGGTGGATCTATGGGGAGGGGGGTCCCTATTGTACAGGGGGGTCTCTATGGGTCAGGGGGGTCTATGGGGCAGGATGTGTGGGGCAGATTCTATGGGGAGGGGGGGTCCCTATTGTACAGGGGGGTCTCTATGGGGCGGAGGGGATGTGTGGGGCAGGGGGGTCTCTATGGGGAGGGGGACATATGGGTCAGGATCTATGGGGCAGGATGTGTGGGGCAGGGAGATCTATGGGGCAGGGGGGGTCCTATTGTATAGGGGGGTCCCTATGGGTCAGGGGGGTCTATGGGGCAGGATCTATGGGGCAGAATCTATGGGGCAGGGGGGTCCCTATTGTACAGGGGGGTCTCTAAGGGGCAAGATCTATGGGGCAGGATCTATGGGGTAGGATGTGTGGGGCAGGATGTATGGGGCCGATTCTATGGGGCAGGGGGGGTCCTATTGTATAGGGGGGTCCCTATGGGGCAGGGGGGTCTCTAAGGGGCAGGATCTATGGGGCAGGATCTATGGGGCAGGATCTATGGGGCAGGAGATTCCCTATTTTACAGGGGGGATCTATGGGGCAGGGGGGTGTCTCTATGGGGCGGAGGGAATGTCTGGGGATGGATCTATGGGGCAGGGGGGTTGCTATGGGGCAGGATGTGTGGGGCAGGATCTGTGGGGCAGATTCTATGGGGCAGGATCTATGGGGCAAGAGGGTCCCTATTGTACAGGGGGGTCTCTATGGGGCAGGGGGGTCTATGGGGCAGGGAGATATATGGGGCAGGATCTTTGGGGCAGGGTTGCTATCGGTCAGGGGGATCTATGGGGCATGATGTGTGGGGCAGAATCTATGGGGCAGGGGGGTCCCTATTGTACAGGGGGGTCTATGGGGCAGGATCTATGGGGTAGGATGTGTGGGGCAGGATGTATGGGGCCGATTCTATGGGGCAGGGGGCGTCCTATTGTACAGGGGGGTCCCTATGGGTCAGGGGGGTCTATGGGGCAGGATCTATGGGGCAGGATGTGTGGGGCAGGATGTATGGGGCCGATTCTATGGGGCAGGGGGGGTCCTATTGTATAGGGGGGTCCCTATGGGTCAGGGGGGTCTATGGGGCAGGATCTATGGGGCAGGAGATTCCCTATTTTACAGGGGGGATCTATGGGGCAGGGGGGTGTCTCTATGGGGCGGAGGGAATGTCTGGGGCAGGATCTATGGGGCAGGATGTGTGGGGCAGGATGTGTGGGGCAGGGGGGTCTCTATGGGGCAGGATCTATGGGGCAGGATGTGTGGGGCAGGATGTGTGGGGCAGGATCTATGGGGCAGGGAATTCTCTATTGTACAGGGCGGTCTCTATGGGCAGTGGGATCTATGGGGCAAAGGGATCTATGGGGCAGGGGTGCTATGGGGCTGGATCTATAGGGCAGGATCTGTGGGGCAGATTCTATGGGGCAGCATCTATGGGGAAAGAGGGTCCCTATTGTACAGGGGGGTCTCTATGGGGCAGGGGGGTCTATGGGGCAGGGAGATGTATGGGGCAGGATCTGTGGGGCAGATTCTATGGGGCAGGATCTATTGTACAGGGGGGTCTCTATGAGGCACGGGGGATCTATGGGGCAGGATCTATGGGGCAGGGGGGTCTCTATGGGGCAGGATCTATGGGGCGGGGGATATATGGGGCAGGATCTATGGGGCAGGATCTATGGGGCAGGTGGGGTCCCTATTGTACAGGGGGGTTTCAATGGTACAGGGGGGTCGCCATGGGGCTGGGGGATCTATGGGGCAGGAGGATCTATGGGGCAGGATCTATGGGGCAGGATGTATGGGGCAGATTCTATGGGGCAGGAGGGATCTATGGGGCAGGATCTATGGGGCAGGAGGGATCTATGGGGCAGGAGATTCCCTATTGTACAGTGGGGATCTATGGGGCAGGGGGGTGTCTCTATGGGGCGGAGGGCATGTCTGGGGCAGGATCTATGGGGCAGGATGTGTGGGGCAGGATGTGTGGGGCAGGTGGACCTATGGGGCAGGATCTATGGGGCAGGATCTATGGGGCAGGATCTATGGGGCAGGGCCATGTGTGGGGCAGGATCTGTGGGGCAGGATCTATGGGGCAGGATGTGTGGGGCGGGACCTATGGGGCAGATTCTATGGGGCAGGATCTATGGGGCTTGGGGGTCTCTATGGGGCAGAGAGATCTATGAAGCAGGATCTATGGGGCAGGATCCATGGGGCAGATTCTATGGGGCAGGATCATTTGTACAGGGGGGTCTCTATCGGGCAGGGGGATCTATGGGGCAGGATCTATGGGGCAGAATATGTGGGGCAGAATCTATGGGGCGGGGGATCTATGGGGCAGGATCTATAGGGCAGGATCTATTGTACAGGGGGGTCTCTATCGGGCAGGGGGATCTATGGGGCAGGATGTGTGGGGCAGAATCTATGGGGCAGGGGGTTCTATGGGGCAGGGAGTCTCTATGGGGCAGAGGGATCTATGGGGCGGGAGGATCTATGGGGCAGGATCTATGGGGCAGGAGGGGTCTCTACTGTACAGGGGGGTCTCTATGGGGCAGGGGGATCAATGGGACAGGGGGATGTGTGGGGCAGGATCTGTGGGGCAGGATCTATGGGGCAGGGGGGTCCCTAATGTACAGGGGGGTCTCTATGGGGCAGTGGGATCTATGGGGCAGGATCTATGGGGCAGGGGTGGTCTCTCTTCTACAGGGGGTTCTCTGGGGTACAGGGGGGTCTCTATGGGCCGGGGGGGGGATCTATGGGGCAGGGATCTGTATGTGGCAGGGGTTCTCTATGGGGCAGGGGGGTTGCTATGGGGCAGTGGGGTCTCTATGGGGCAGTGGGATCTATGGGGCAGGGGGGTCTCTCTTGTACAGGGGGGTCTCTGTGGGGTAGGAGAGTCTCTTGTACAGGGGGGGCTCTATGGGGCAGGGGGTCTCTATGGGGCAGGGGGTCTCTATGGGGCAGAGACAGATCTATGGGGCAGGGGCTCCTTATTGTACAGGGGGGTCTCTATGGGGCAGGGGGGTCCCTATTGTACAGGGGGGTCCCTATAGTACAGGGGGGTCTATGGGGCAGGGGGGGCTCTATGGGGCAGGATCTATTGTACAGGGGGATCTATGGGGCAGGATCTATGGGGCAGGATCTATGGGGCAGGGGGGTCCCTATTGTACAGGGGGGTCTCTATGGGGCAGGGAGATCTCGATGGGGCGGAGGGGATATGTGGGGCAGGATGTGTGGGGCAGGATCTATGGGGCAGGATCCATGGGGCAGGATGTGTGGGGCAAGATCTATGGGACAGGATCTATGGGGCAGGATCTATGGGGCAGGGGGATCTATGGGGCAGGATCTATGGGGCAGGGCCATGTGTGGGGCAGGATCTATGGGTCAGGGGATTCCCTATTGTACAGGGGGGTCTCTATGGGGCAGGGGGATCTGTGGGGCAGGATCTCTGGGGCAGGATGTGTGGGGCAGGGGGGTTGCTATGGGGCAGGATCTATGGGGCAGGGGCATCTATGGTACAGGGGGGTCTCGATGGGGCGGAGGGAATGTGTGGGGCAGGATCTATGGGGCAGATTCTATGGGGCAGGTGGATCTATGGGGCCGGGGGATCTATGCGTCAGGGGGATCTGTAGGGCAGGATCTATGGGGCAGGATCTATGGGGCAGGATCTATGGGGAGGGGGGTCCCTATTGTACAGGGGGGTCTCTATGGGTCAGGGGGGTCTATGGGGCAGGATGTGTGGGGCAGATTCTATGGGGAGGGGGGGTCCCTATTGTACAGGGGGGTCTCTATGGGGCAGGGGGATCTATGGGGTGGGGGATCTCTATGGGGCAGGATGTGTGGGGCAGAATCTATGGGGCAGGGGGTTCTATGGGGCAGGGAGTCTCTATGGGGCAGAGGGATCTATGGGGCGGGAGGATCTATGGGGCAGGATCTATGGGGCAGGAGGGGTCTCTACTGTACAGGGGGGTCTCTATGGGGCAGGGGGTCTCTATGGGGCAGGGGGTCTCTATGGGGCAGAGACAGATCTATGGGGCAGGGGCTCCTTATTGTACAGGGGGGTCTCTATGGGGCAGGGGGGTCCCTATTGTACAGGGGGGTCCCTATAGTACAGGGGGGTCTATGGGGCAGGGGGGGCTCTATGGGGCAGGATCTATTGTACAGGGGGATCTATGGGGCAGGATCTATGGGGCAGGATCTATGGGGCAGGGGGGTCCCTATTGTACAGGGGGGTCTCTATGGGGCAGGGGGATCTCGATGGGGCGGAGGGGATATGTGGGGCAGGATGTGTGGGGCAAGATCTATGGGGCAGGGGATTCTCTATTGTACAGGGGGGTCTCTATGGGCAGTGGGATCTATGGGGCAGGGGTGCTATGGGGCTGGATCTATAGGGCAGGATCTGTGGGGCAGATTCTATGGGGCAGCATCTATGGGGAAAGAGGGTCCCTATTGTACAGTGGGGGTCTCTATGGGGCAGGGGGGGTCTATGGGGCAGGGAGATCTGTGGGGCAGATTCTATGGGGCAGGATCTATTGTACAGGGGGGTCTCTATGAGGCACGGGGGATCTATGGGGCAGGGGGATGTGTGGGGCAGGGGGGGTCTCTACTGTACAGGGGGATCTCTATGGGGCTGGGGCGTTGCTATGGGGCAGAGGGTCTCTATGGGGCAGGGGTTTTGCTATGGGGCCGGGAGGTTTCTATGGGGCAGGGTGTTCTATGGGGCAGGAGGGTTTTCTATGGGTCGGGGGACTCTATGGGGAGGGAATCTCTATGGGGCAGGGGGGTTGCTATGGGGCAGGATGTGTGGGGCAGGATGTGTGGGGCAGGATCTATGGGGCAGGGGGGTCCCTATTGTACAGGGGGGTCTCTATGGGGCAGGGGGATCTATGGGGCAGGGCGGATCTATGGGGCAGGATCTATGCGGCAGGATCTATGGGGCAGGATGTATGGGGCAGATTCTATGGGGCAGGAGGGATCTATGGGGCAGGATCTATGGGGCAGGAGGGATCTATGGGGCAGGAGATTCCCTATTGTACAGGGGGGATCTATGGGGCAGGGGGGTGTCTCTATGGGGCGGAGGGCATGTCTGGGGATGGATCTATGGGGCAGGATGTGTGGGGCAGGATGTGTGGGGCAGGGGGATCTATGGGGCAGGGGGGTCCCTCTTGTACAGGGGGGTCTTTATGGGGCAGGTGGACCTATGGGGCAGGATCTATGGGGCAGGATCTATGGGGCAGGATCTATGGGGCTTGGGGGTCTCTATGGGGCAGAGAGATCTATGAAGCAGGATCTATGGGGCAGGATCCATGGGGCAGATTCTATGGGGCAGGATCATTTGTACAGGGGGGTCTCTATCGGGCAGGGGGGTCTATGGGGCAGGATCTATGGGGCAGAATGTGTGGGGCAGAATCTATGGGGCGGGGGATCTATGGGGCAGGGAAGGATCTATGGGGCAGGGGGATCTATGGGGCAGGAAATGTGGGGCAGGATCTATAGGGCAGGATCTATTGTACAGGGGGGTCTCTATGGGGCAGGGGGATCAATGGGACAAGGGGATGTGTGGGGCAGGATCTGTGGGGCAGGATCTATGGGGCAGGGGGGTCCCTAATGTACAGGGGGGTCTCTATGGGGCAGCGGGATCTATGGGGCAGGATCTATGGGGCAGGGGTGGTCTCTCTTCTACAGGGGGGTCTCTGTGGTACAAGGTGTTCTCTATGGGGCAGGGGAGTCTCTGTGGGGCGGGGGGGATCTATGGGGCAGGGATCTTTATGTGGCAGGGGGGTCTCTATGGGGCAGGGGGGTTGCTATGGGGCAGTGGGGTCTCTATGGGGCAGTGGGGTCTCTATGGTACAGGGGGGTCTCTATGGGGCAGGGGGGTCTCTATGGGGCAGAGACAGATCTATGGGGCAGGGGGGTCTCTATGGGGCAGAGACAGATCTATGGGGCAGGGGGGTCTCTATGGGGCAGAGACAGATCTATGGGGCAGGGGCTCCTTATTGTACCGGGGGGTCTCTGTGGTACAGGGGGGTCTCTCTGGGGCAGAGTGATCTATGGGGCAGGGACGGATCTGTGGGGCAGGGGGGTCCATATTGTACAGGGGGGGTCTCTATGGGGCAGGGGGGTCTATGGGGCAGGATGTGTGGGGCAGGGGGATCTATGGGGCAGAGGGATCTATGGGGCAGATTCTATGGGGCAGGATGTGTGGGGCAGGACGTGTGGGGCAGGATCTATGGGGCAGGATCTATGGGGCAGGGGGGTCTTTATTGTACAGGGGGGGTCTCTATGGGGCAGGATCTATGGGGCAGCATCTATGGGGCAGGAGACTCTCTATTGTGCAGGGGGGTCTCTCTGGGGAAGGTGAATCTATGGGGCAGGATCTATGGGGCAGGATGTGTGCGGCGGGGGGGTCCCTATAGTACAGGGGGGTCTATGGGGCAGGGGGGGCTCTATGGGGCAGGATCTATTGTACAGGGGGATCTATGGGGCAGGATCTATGGGGCAGGGGGGTCCCTATTGTACAGGGGGGTCTCTATGGGGCAGGGGAATCTATGGGGCGGGGGGGTCTCTGTGGTACAGGGGGGTCTCTATGGGGCAGGGAGATCTCGATGGGGCGGAGAGGATGTGTGGGGCAGGATCTATGGGGCAGGATCCATGGGGCAGGATGTGTGGGGCAGGATGTGTGGGGCAGGATCTATGGGGCAGGGAGCTCCCTAATGTACAGGGGGGGTCTCTATAGGGCAGAGAGTCCCTATTGGTCAGGGGGGTCTATGGGGCAGGATCTATGGGGCAGAGGGATGTGTGGGGCAGGATCTGTGGGGCAGGATCTATGGGGCAAGATCTATGGGGCAGGGAATCTCTATGGGGCAGGGGGGTTGCTATGGGGCAGGGGGTCTCTATGGAGCAGGGGTCTCTATGGGGCAGGATGTATGGGGCAGAATCTATGGGGCAGGGGGATCTATGGGGCAGGGGGGTCTCTAAGGGGCTTGATCTATGGGGCAGGATGTGTGGGGCAGAATCTATGGGGCAGAGAGATCTATGGGGCAGTATCTATGGGGCAGGAGGGGTTTCTACTGTACAGGGGGTCTCTATGGGGCAGGATCTATGGGGCAGGGGGATCGATGGGGCAGGATGTGTGGGGCAGGATGTGTGGGGCAGGATCTATGGGGCAGTGGGGTCCCTACTGTACAGGGGGGTCTCTATGGGGCAGAGGGACCTATGGGGCAGGTTCTATGGGGCAGCGTGTGTGGGGCAGGGGGGTCTCCATGGGTCAGGGGGATCTATGGGGCAGGGGGGTCCCTCTTGTACAGGGGGTTCTCGATGGGGCGGAGGGGATGTGTGGGGCAGGATCTATGGGGCAGGATCTATGGGGCAGGGGATTCCCTATTGTACAGGGGGGTCTCTCTGGGGAAGGTGAATCTATGGGGCAGGATCTATGGGGCAGGATGTGTGTGGCGGGGGGGTCCCTATAGTACAGGGGGGTCTATGGGGCAGGGGGGTCTCGATGGGGCAGGGGGATCTATGGGGCAGAGGGGGATCTATGGGGTAGGATCTATGGGGCAGGATGTGTGGGGCAGGATGTATGGGGCAGATTCTATGGGGCACGGGGGGTCCTATTGTATAGGGGCGTCCCTATGGGGCAGGGGGATCTATGGGGCAGGATCTATGGGGCAGGATCTATGGGGCAGAGGGTGTCCCTATTGTACAGGGGGGTCTCTATGGGGCAGGGGGAATCTATGGGGCAGGAGGGTCCCTTTCGTACAGGGGGGTCTCTATGGGGCAGGATCTATGGGGCAGGATGTGTGGGGCAGGATGTGTGGGGCAGGATCTATGGGGCAGGATGTGTGTCTCTATGGGGCTGGGGGTCTCTATGGGGCAGGGGGTTTGCTATGGGGCAGGGTGGTCTCTATGGGGCAGGAGGATCTATGGGGCAGGAGGGTTTTCTATGGGTCGGGGGTCTCTATGGGGCAGGGGGTTTGATATGGGGCAGGGGAGTCTCTATGGGGCAGGGGGATCTATGGGTCAGGGGGGGGTCTCTCTTCTACAAGGGGGTTTCTATGGGGCAGGCGGGTCTCATGTGGCAGGAACGGATCTATGGGGCAGGGAGTCTCTATGGGGCAGGGGGGGTTTCTATGGGGCAGGGGCGTTGCTATGGGGCAGGGGGGGTCTCTATGGGGCAGAGGGTCTCTATTGTACAGGCGGGTCTCTATGGGGCAGGGGGATCTATGGGGCAGGATGTGTGGGGCAGGATCTATGGGGCAGGGGGTCTCTATGGGGAAGGGAGATCTATGGGGCAGAATCTATGGGGCAGAGGGATGTATGGGGCAGGGGGGTCTCTATGGCATAGTGGGGATCTATGGGGCAGAGAGATCTATGGGGCAGGGGTGCTATGGGGCTGGATCTATAGGGCAGGATCTGTGGGGCAAGATCTATGGGGCAGGATGTGTGGGGCAGGATCTATGGTGCAGGGGGTCTATGGGGCAGGGGGGTCGCTATGGGGCAGGATCTATGGGGCAGGATGGGTTGGGCAGGATCTATGGGGCAGGGGGATCTGTGGGGCAGGATGTGTGGGGCAGGATGTGTGGTGCAGGGGGTTTCCTACTGTACAGGGGGGTCTCTATGGGGCAGCGGGATCTATGGGGCAGGGGGGTCTCTATGGGGCAGGGGGGTCTCTATGGGGCAGGGGGGGTCTCTATGGGGCAGGGGAGTCTCTATTGTACAGGGGGGTCTCTATGGGGCCGGGGTGTCTCTATGGGGCAGGGGGATCTATGGGGCAGGGGGGTCTCTATAGAGCAGGAGGAGTCCATATGGGGCAGGGGGGTCTCTATGGGGCAGGGGGGTCTCTATGGGGCAGGGGGGGATCTATGGGGCAGGGGGGTCTCTATTGTACAGGGGGGTCTCTATGGGGCAGGGAGGTCTCTGTGGTACAGGGGGGTCTCTATGGGGCAGGGGGGTCTCTATTGTACAGGGGGGTCTCTATGGGGCAGGTGATTCTCTATGGGGCAGGGGGATCTATGGGGCGGGGGCGTCTCTGTTGTACAGGGGGGTCTCTATGGGGCAGGGGGGTTTCTCTATTGTACAGGGGGGTCTCTATGGGGCAGGGGGGTCTCTATGGGGCAGGGGGATCTCTATGGGGCAGGGGGTCTCTATGGGGCAGTGTGATATGTGGGGCAGGGGGGTCGCTATGGGGTAGGGGGAATCTATGGGGCAGGGGAGTGTCTCTATGGGGCAGGGAGTCTGTATTGTACAGGGGGGTCTCTATGGGGCAGGGGGGTTTCTATGGGGCAGGGGGGTCTCTATTGTACAGGGGGGTCTCTATGGGGCAGGGGGGATCTCTATGGGGCAGGGGGTTTCTATGGGGCAGGGGGATCTCTTAGGGACCAGGGGAGATGTGTGGGGCAGGGGGGTCTCTGTGGGGCAGGGGGGTCTATATGGGGCAGGGGAATCTCTATGGGGCAGGGGGGTCTCTATGGTGCAGGGGGGTCTCTATGGGGCAGGGAGTCTGTATTGTACAGGGGGGTCTCTATGGGGCAGGGGGGTTTCTATGGGGCAGGGGAGTCTCAATGTGGCAGGGAGATCTATGGGACAGGGGGGATCTATGGGGCAGGGTAATCTATGGGGCAGGGGGATCTCTATAGGGCAGGGGTGTCTCTATGGGGCAGAAAGGTCTCTATGGGGCAGAGGGATCTATGGGGCAGGGGGGTCTGTATAGGGCAGGGGGGTCTCTGTGGTACAGGGGGGTCTCTATGGGGCAGGGGGTCTCTATAGGGCAGAGGGATCTATGGGGCAGGGGGGTCTCTATGGTGCAGGGGGGTCTCTATGGGGCAGGGGGGATCTATGGGGCAGGGGGGTCTATTTAGGGCAGGGGGTCTCTATGGGGCAGGGGGGTCTCCATTGTACAGGGGGGTCTCTATAGGGCAGGGGGGTGTCTATGGGGCAGGGTGATGTGTGGGGTAGGGTGGTCGCTATGAGGTAGGGGGGATCTATGGGGCAGGGGGTCTCTATGGGGCAGGGGGATCTATGGGGCAGGGGGTCTCTATGGTACAGGGGGGTCTCTATGGGGCAGGGGGGCCTCTGTGGGGCAGGGGGAATCTATGGGGCAGGGGGGGCTTCTATGGGTCAGGGGGGTCTGTAATGTACAGGGGGGTCTCTCTGGTACAGGGGGGTCTGTATGGGGCAGAGGGTCTCTATGGGGCAGGGGGTCTTTATTGTACAGGGGGGTCTCTGTGTTACAGGGGGGTCTCTATGGGGCAGGGGGGTCTCTATTTTACATGGGGGTCTCTATGGGGTAGGGGGATCTATGGGGCAGGGGGGTCTCTATAGGGCAGGGGGTGTCCCTATGGGGCAGGGGGGTCTCTATGGGGCAGGGGGGTCTCTATGGGGCAGGGGGTCTCTATAGGGCAGGGGGGTCTCTGTGGTACAGGGGGTCTCTATGGGGCAGGGGGGTTTATATGGGGCAGAGGGGCCTCTATGGGGCAGGGGGAATCTATGGGCCAGTGGGGGCTTCTATGGGGCAGGCGGTGTCTATGGGGCATGGGGGTTTCTATGGGGCAGGGGGCTCTCTATGGGGCAGGGGGGTCTCTATAGGGCAGGGGGGTGTCTATATGGGGCAGAGGGGTCTCTATGGGGCAGGGGGGATCTCTTAGGGACCAGGGGAGATGTGTGGGGCAGGGGGGTCTCTATGGGGCAGGGGGATCTATGGGGCTGGGGGATCTATGGGGCAGGGGGTCTCTATGGGGCAGGGGGATCTGTGGGGCAGGGGGGATCTATGGAGCAGGGGGATCTATGGGGCGGGTGGGATCTATGGGGCAGGGGGGATCTCTATGGGGCAGGGGGTCTCTATGGGGCAGGGGGTCTCTATGGGGCAGGGGGATCTATGGGGCAGGGGGGATCTATTGTACAGGGGGGTCTCTATGGGGCAGGGGGGGCTCTATGGGGCAGGGGGATCTATGGGGCAGGGGGGTCTCTATGGGGCAGGGGGGGATCTATGGGGCAGGGGGGTCTCTATTGCACAGGGGGGTCTCTATTGTACAGGGGGGTCTCTATAGGGCAGGGGGGGTCTCTATGGGGCAGGCGGTCTCTATGGGGCAGGGGGTCTCTATGGGGCAGGGGGGATCTATGGGGCAGGGGGGTCGCTATGGGGCAGGGGGATCTATGGGGCAGGGGGGTCTCTATGGGGCAGGGGGGTCTCTATGGGGCAGGGGGTATCTATGGGGCAAGCGGGTCTCAATTGGACAGGGGCATCTCTATGGGGCAGAGGCGTCTCTATGGGGCAGGGGTGTCTCTGTGGTACAGGGGGGTCTCTATGGGGCAGGGGGTCTCTATGGGGCAGGGGAGTCTCTATGGGGCAGGGGGGTCTCTGTGGTACAGGGGGGTCTCTATGGGGCAGGGGGTTCTCTATGGGGCAGGGAGATCTATGGGGCAGGGGGATCTATGGGGCAGGGGGGTGTCTATGGGGCAGGGAGGGATCTATGGGTCAGCGGGGTCTCTTTTGTCCAGGGTGGTCTCTATGGGGCAGGGAGGTCTCTATTGTACAGGGGGGGTCTCTATGGGACAGGGGGGATCTATGGGGCAGGGGGGGATCTGTGGGGCAGAGGAGTCTCTATGGGGCAGGAGGACTCTATGGGGTAGGGGTGTCTCTATGGGGCAGGGGGGTCTCTATGGGGCAGAGGGGTCTCCATGGGGCAGGGGGGTCTCTATGGGGTAGGAGGGGATCTATGGGGCAGTGGGGTCGCTATGGGGCAGGGGGATCTATGGGGCAGGGGGGTCTCTATGGGGCAGGGGGTCTCTATGGGGCAGAAGGGTCTCTATGGGGCAGGGGGTTTCTATGGGGCACGAGGGTCTCTAGGGGGCAGGGGGGTCTCTATGGGGCAGGGGGGATCTATGGGGCAAGGGGGTCTCAATTGGACAGGGGGATCTCTATGGGGCAGGGTAATCTATGGGGCAGGGGGGTCTATGGGGCAGGGGGGTCTCTATAGGGCAGGGGGGGTCTCTATGGGGCAGGGAGGTCTCTATAGGGCATGGGGTGTCCCTATGGGGCAGGGGGTCTGTATTGTACAGGGGGGTCTCTGTGGTACAGGGGGGTCTCTATGGGGCAGGGGGGTCTCTATGGGGCAGGGGGGTGTCTATGGGGCAGGGGGGTCTCTATGGGGCAGGGGGGTCTCTATGGGGCAGGGGGGATCTCTATGGGGCAGGGGGTCTCTGTGGGTCTCCCCACACCTTCTCTGCCCCCCAACGCTGCTGCCCCCCAGCGGGTCCGGGTTCCAGCTGCCCCACAGCTCCAGCCCCACAGCTCCTGCCCCACAGACTGACCCATAGATCAGCCTGACCTATAGATTGACCCATAGATCCTGACCCATAGATCCCCGCTGCCCCATAGATCCTGACCCATAGACTGACCCACAGAGCCCCCTGCCCCATAGACTGACCCATAGATTGACCCATAGATACCCCTGCCCCATAGACTGACCCATAGACTGACCCATAGATCATCCTGCCCCATAGACTGACCCATAGATTGACCCATAGACTGACCCATAGATCCTGACCCATAGATCAGCCTGACCCATAGACTGACCCATAGATCCCCTGCCCCACAGATCCTGTGCCCCATAGATCCCCCACTTGTGGGTCCCAGCCCCTCACTTGTTGGTCCCAGCCCCTCACTTGTGGGACCCAGCCCCACACTTGGGGGTCCAGCCCCACAGATCCCCCCATCAATGGGTCCCAGCCCCATAGACCCCCAAGTTCTGGGTCCCAACCCCACACTTGGGGATCCCAGCCCCACACTTGGGGGTCCAGCCCCCCACTTGTGGGTCCCAGCCCCAGACTTATGGGCCCCAGTCACCCATTTATGGGTCCCAGCCCCATACTTGTGGGTCCAGCCCCATAGATTCCCCAGTTATGGGTCCCAGCCCAACACTTGGGGATGGGATGGGATGGGATGGGATGGGATGGGGATGGAATGGGGATGGGGATGGGATGGGATGGGATGGGGATGGGGATGGGATGGGATGGGATGGATGGATGGGGATGGGATGGGGATGGGATGGGGATGGGATGGGGATGGGATGGGATGGGGATGGGATGGGATGGGATGGGATGGGATGGGATGGGATGGGATGGGATGGGGATGGGGATGGGATGGGGATGGGATGGGATGGGATGGGATGGGATGGGGATGGGGATGGGATGGGATGGGGATGGGATGGGATGGGATGGGGATGGGGATGGGATGGGATGGGATGGGATGGGGATGGGGATGGGGATGGGATGGGATGGGGATGGGGATGGGGATGGGGATGGGATGGGATGGGATGGGATGGGGATGGGGATGGGGATGGGATGGGGATGGGATGGGATGGGATGGGATGGGGATGGGGATGGGGATGGGATGGGATGGGGATGGGGATGGGGATGGGGATGGGATGGGGATGGGGATGGGGATGGGGATGGGGATGGGATGGGATGGGATGGGGATGGGATGGGATGGGGATGGGGATGGGGATGGGGATGGGATGGGGATGGGGATGGGGATGGGGATGGGATGGGATGGGATGGGGATGGGGATGAGATGGGGATGGGATGGGATGGGATGGGATGGGGATGGGATGGGGATGGGATGGGGATGGGATGGGATGGGGATGGGGATGGGGATGGGGATGGGGATGGGATGGGGATGGGATGGGATGGATGGGATGGGGATGGGATGGGGATGGGATGGGGATGGGGATGGATGGGATGGGGAGGGGATGGGGATGGGGAGAGGGATGGGGATGGGATGGGATGGGATGGGAGGGATGGGATGGGGATGGGATGGGGATGGGGATGGGATGGGGATGGGGATGGGATGGGATGGATGGGATGGGATGGGATGGGATGGGATGGGTGGGGATGGGGATGGGAGGGGTGGGATGGGGGGGGATGGGATGGGATTGGGATGGATGGGAGGGAGATGGGATGGGATGGGGGGAGGTGCCCCCCAGGGCTTGGAGGGGCGGGAGGAGCTGGGGGGACCCTCTGGGGCCAGCGGGGGGCTGGGGGTGGGAGGGGCCACCCGGTGGGGGGGAGGAGCCGGGAGCAGCTCGGGGGGGAGTCGAATTCCAGTTCCAACCTGAATCGGAATTGAATTCTGATTCTGATCTAAATTTTAATTTTAATCTCAATTTAAATTTAATTTTAATTTTATTTCGATTTTAATTTTAATTTTAATTTTATTGAATTTTAATTTTAGTTTTAATTTTAATTTAATTTTAATTTTAATTTAATTTAATTTTAATTTTCATTTTATTTTAATTTAAATTTTAATTTTATTTTACTTTTACTTTCACTTTTAATTTAAATTTAATTTAATTTTAATTTTAATTTTAATTTTAATTTAATTTTAATTTCATTTTAATTTTAATTGAATTTTAATTTTAATTTAATTTTATTTGACTTTTCATTTTAATTTTCATTTCATTTTCATTTTATTTTTATTTGACTTTTTCATTTTAATTTAATTTAATTTAAATTTAATTCAAATTTTATTTTTATTTGACTTTTCATTTTAATTTTTATTTTATTTTATTTTTATTTTACTTTTAAAATTTTAATTTTCATTTCATTTTAATTTTAATTTTAACTTTAATTTCATTTTAATTTTAATTTTATTTTATTTTAATTTAAATTTTAATTTTATTTTACTTTTACTTTCACTTTTAATTTAAATTTAATTTTAATTTTAATTTTAATTTTCATTTCATTTTAATTTTAATTTTAATTTTAATTTTATTTGACTTTTCATTTTAATTTTTATTTCATTTTATTTTTATTTGACTTTTTAACTTTTAATTTTCATTTAATTTTAATTTTAATTTTAACTTTAATTTCATTTTCATTTTATTTTAATTTAATTTTGATTTTAGGTTTTAATTTCAATTTAATTTTAGTTTTAATTTTATTTTTCATTCTAATGTAATTTTAAATTTATTTTAATTTAATTTTAAATTTAATTTAATTCTAATTTTAATTTTAATTTTAATTGAATTGTATTTTAATTATAATTTTTATGTGAGTTTTAATTTTAATTTAATTTTAGTGTTAATTTTATTTCTAATTCTAATGTAATTTTAATTTTAATTTTAATTTAATTTTAAATTTTAATTTTAATTTATTTCTAAATTTAATTTTAATTTTAATCTTAATTTTATTTTAATTTAATTTTAATTTTAATTTTAATTTTATTTTCAATTTCAATTTCAATTTCAATTTTAATTTAATTTTAATTTTAATTTTATTTTAATTCAATTTTAATTTTAATTTTAATTTTAATTTTAATTTTAATTTTAATTTCTATTTCTATTTCCATTTCAATTTCAATTTCAATTTTATTTTAATTTTAATTTTAATTTTAATTTTAATTTCAATTTCAATTTCAATTTTAATTTTAATTTAATTTTAATTTTAATTTTAATTTTAATTTAATTCAATTTTAATTTTAATTTTAATTTTAATTTTAATTTCAATTTTAATTTTAATTTTAATTTAATTTTAACTTTAATTTAATTCAATTTTAATTTTAATTTTAATTTTAATTTTAATTTTAATTTTAATTTTAATTTTAATTTCAATTTCAGTTTCAATTTCAATTTTAATTTTAAATAAAAGGAGGGGCTGAGGTGGGTGGGGGAGGGTGTTTGGGGGTAGGGGAGGGGCTGAGGTGGGTGGGGGAGGGGCTGGGCGTGGGGAGGTGGTTTTGGGGGTTGGGGTGGGGGAGGGGCGGCCCCTTTCCGGTGGGGGGGGTGCTGGGTGGGGGTGGGGGAGGGGCGGCAGGAAGTCGGGGTGCCGGCGGGAAGATGGCGGCGGCGCGGCGCCGCGGGGGCCTCCGCGGCCTCGTTCTCATCCTGGGGGGTAAGAGGGGGGTGGGGGAGGGGCGGGGGGGGTGGGGGAGGGGTGAGGGGGTGGGGGGAGGGGCGGGGGAGGGGGTCAGGGGGGTGGGGGAGGGGTGGGAAGGTGGAGGCGGCCGCGGGGCCTGGGGATGGGGGGAGGGGAAAAGGGGGGATGGGGGGGTGGG